>NC_087200.1:146383008-146423039 GCF_015104395.2 Macrobrachium nipponense
GCGCAAAGAAATATTAGAAAAAATGTATAAATCCAAAAAAGTTATTGCATCTGTGTTCTCGGTAAATTTAGCATACTACATATTTACATCACATATGCTCAGAATTTATCACTAATTTTATTTCTTATCTGTTTTGATATTGTGAGCTACAATTGTAATTTTACAAAATAAATTAATTTATCAGAAAAATTGTGTATAACTTCATAAAATTTACATTTGTCTTGTAAAAGATGCCCCACAAGGGGTTGTAAACAATAATTTTCAACTTCTTGTAAAATGTAGGGAAAATTTTTTTAGAATTTTTTTCTTACTCCAAGTGCATTTGCGTATCTTCCTCTTTCCATTGAGATGGTTTTTTCTTAGATTGGCCAACCTCAAAGTTTTGCCAGCATGGGATGCTGCATACAGTGTCCCCCCTCCTCCCCGGTAATTCCGCGGGGACGGGGGGAATACTGTACAAGAGACCCCCCCAAAATAGTTAGAATCTGCGAATAGTTGAAACCCCTATAAAAATTATTAAAACTGCCTATTTTGTTAGTTAAAACTCAAGACAAACACACTAAATATGTTTATCCCTGGTTTTTTTAATAGTTTTATATATCAAAGTACTTTTTTACGATGAAATTGATTTAAAAGAAAAACAGGAATTTGTGGATATTTCTCATAGGAAAAACAAAATACCTTGAATAGGCAAATTTTCCAGGAATATTAGGGGTAAATGTTCCAGAGAGAAATTCGTGAACCACTTCCTTGCTTATGCCATCGAAGGATGGCTAGCATCATCATATTGAGAGGTGTTCCTGACCTCTTGATGTAGGACATTGCAGTTGTGTTCTCTAGAACTAATGTGTCCCTCCTTCTGGAGGTTTTCGAGTTTTTTGAGGGACAAAAGAGCCATGTGCTGCAGGATTGTTGATAAGACAATTCCTTGCAGTAGCTGAACACCTTCCTGCCACCTGACAATCCTCCATTGTCTTCCCAACCTGACAATGAGGCATTCTAGCGTGTATTGTCACTCGTACAGACTGAGGAGTCAGGGTGACCTGTTTTGCCAGAGATTCCTTCCGGGACCAAGGCCAAAGTATCTCCCCAACTTTTTTAATCTTTTGATGAGGTCAGTTTCACGTCTGGTTTCTTGCATGCGATAGCCAGAATTTTTTCGTTCTTTTGTTGCAATCTGAGTATTGGCTCAATTATTGATACAAATTGTAATAGGCCTATCATTTGTTCTAATTGTCGTTTGGAAACTCGGGGCTGAGCAAAGCACATTTTTGAGGTCTTGCTTTATTCTGTTTTGAGTATGAAGGGAGAGACAACCAACCGTGAAAAGTATCCCAACACAGTCCCAGCCACTGAAAGCGTCTACTGGGTGTGAGACAAGATTTTCCAAATTAATCATAAAAACTTTTGACTGCAGTAGTCTGTTGACCACTGCTCTTTGATTTTTTAAGGACATTTTTTTGTAGGCTTCAGATCAACTAGTCTTCTAGGTAGGCTATTAGTTGTATTCCTGATTTCTTGCACAACTACCGTTACTGATTTTGTAACATTTCACAGGGCAATGTTTAGCCCAAAGGGCATGACTTTCAACCTGTACCTATCATTTCCCATCCAGAACCCTAAGATGGCGGAAGGAACACTAACAGGGATGTGCCAGTAACAAATATGCATCTTCCTGATCTTTAGCTGTCCAAGTCTTTTTTGGAATAATTGAACATAGTATTAGGGCAACTGTAGTTATTTGGAAAATTTGGCAAACAGTGTGCTTGCTCAATGTTGATAGGTCTAGGATCACTCTTTGTCCGGAGAAATTATTTTTGGTGATACCTGAAGAAATAAGCTTGGTGGCAAATACATGCATGTTTCTCTATGGCTCCCATTAACAGGGCCTTTCTGCATGTAACCTTCCAGAGAGGGGTCTGATTTTTGGAAGAACTCCTTTACAGGAGGGGAGAAGGATGAGATAGTTCCCAACTAGCCTCCTTAAAATAAAGCTGTGTCCTTAAGGGGAAGAGTTCCATCGCCTGTGCGTTGAAGTCGACCCCCAACCATACCATTCATATTGGTATCCACCTCTTTCTCTGCCTTTGCCCTTGATAGGCATTCCAGGTGTTACTTTTCTTTTTCCTATAAGAGGGTCTTTGGACCTTGTGAATAAGATTTCCTTGCTATTGTTGTTGTCCCTTTGTGAGTTGTCCCTTCTGATCACCTACTTCTCTTTTAGGAAAAAGCAATGGGGTGACTGAAGGCTTAAAGGATTTTGTTTTGTTTTTTTGTTTTTTTTTGTAAAGGGGAAATTTTGGGCTTTTGTTTCCTGAATTCCCCTTTTTCCCAAAAGAGAGCACTCTACATGTTGGTGGACTTGCTGGTTAAGTTTTTAACCACAACAGACTTCTCAAACAGATCCTTACAGAAGGGGTCATTATATAATAATGTAGTTTCAGTGGGAAGTGACTTATATAATAATGTAGTTACAGTGGGAAGTGACTTATTGGAGCCCTCCAATGTTTCCATTCGTGCTTTTATGTGCCACTCTAAAAAGTCATAGAATGCTTGCCATTGGGTTCTCTTAAGACTTTTTGGCCACAACAGCAGAAATTGCTCTGGAACATAATAGAAGCCTTTAGGTGGCAACTTCCAGCAAGGTGATAGAGGTTATAATACTAAAGAGGTGGATCCTAGTATGAAATATTGCAGAGGCTGTAGCCTCTGAGATTCTTCTCATAGCTGAGATTCTTCTCATAGGGGTCCTAAATTGCAGCTTAGCTATATATAAAGGGAGCTTTTCCCCTTTAGAAGGGAGTTTTAATTTAGAAATGGTTTTAATTCTGCCTTTGTCTCTAGTCTTTTAGTCACTATAAAATTTTGGAAATCTGTCTTTACAAAATTAATAGTTTTGAAAGTGAAGGGACAGAAGGCTGGGGCTTCTTAGTGAGCAACTTGGGTCTTGGTAAAGGGTGTCTTCTATAACTTAGTGTTATAGGCATACGTAAGAAACTGACCATTTAGTGGTTTCCAGTCAGAATTCCAATGTTAAACCTTGTTTGGGCAGGATTTGCATCACTTTGCACTTTTGGGTTACAGGATGCAGTACTCTTACACTTTGGAGTATACTTGACTGACTTAAAATTCCTTTTCGGAATCATGCATTATGTTCCTTATGTATTGCCCTTCTGTGGCAAGGACATTTTTTGTTATTCATAATTTCCTTATGGAGTTGATCAAATGCTAAGAACTGTGCATCCCTTTTGTGGAAGCTTGTGCTATTTTACTGAGCTTCAACAACTGAACTGTGCCTGTTAACCAAGGAGCAGAAGTCCTGGTTAAGTACAATACCCCTTTGAAAATGTAGTCATTGCAATCCGAGTTAGATGGATCCTAGTATGTATCCCTTTGGGGGAAAGATACTCTTCAGCATTGATAGCTGCAAGGGGGATAGAATTCCTTCTAGAAGGTTTCTTCCATCCATGACTGGCTGAAATTTCAGTCTCTCATCCTTCTGGATTCTGCATGGCTATTTCAGTGGCAATGCCCATTTCATATTCCATGGGTTTAACCTGGGAGGTATTGGGGACTGATATTACTGGGTTTTGGCCCAAATATAAATCTTGTTCTGAGAAGGCTTAAATATCTGCTGCCAGAGTTCTGCTGGAAAAATATAATCTCCCCCTTCCTTACCCTTACTGAACTGTAGGACTCACCGGGACAGCTTAAAATGAGGTGTTTTGTCCTTAAAACTTTCTGCCTGTAGCATACTACAAGTTTCTTACATATCTGACGACCAAGCAAATTTTCCTTGTTTTTTACAAGGACTATGCTCACAGGAGGAGGTATGGGGAGTACCCACTGGCAAAAAGCTAACCAAGCAGTTTGCTACAGAACATTTGAACTGAGGGTCCTGCATAATGGCAGCCCTGTAGTGATATATTAGAAGCTAATTAGTATTAATTGGTTAATGAGGAACACCTCTGTAGTTCCTTATGAGTTCCATATTTGTAATTAAATTCTATTAGAAATCTATGTTAACTTAACAGTAGGCTACCATATCAGTGTCAGCCTTTAGTTGTAAAAACTATATCTTATTAAGCCTAGGATACTGTTTATATTTAATCCTACAATATTTGGGCCTAATTTTTTTTCGTTGTATTGTACACTAAATTGCGATCATTTTGGTATACAGTGGTCCCCCTGTATTCGCGGGGGATGCGTACCAGACCCCCCCCCGTGAATAGTTAGAACCCACGAATGTTTGGAACCCCTATAAAAAGGCTTTAAACCTCCTATTTTGTTAGTTAAAACTCAAGAAAAACCCACTAAAAATGTTCATACAGGCGGTCCCCGGGTTACGACGGTTCCGGCTTACGACGTTCCGAGGTTACGACGCTTTTTTTCTTAAATATTCAATGGAAATTCCGTCCTGGGTTACGACGCTTGTTCCGAGGTTACGACGCTGACGCTTCCGACGCTCCGAGGTTAACGACGCTTTTAAAAAACGCATGCTATGATAAAAATCCTTTATAGTTTAGCACAGTACATAATAAAAATATGTTTTTGGTTACATTACAACAAAAATTTTGAGGTTATGATGATTTTTGACACTTTTTTTTTTTTCGTATTTTTGAATTTTTTTACTGACGCCGCATATGCGGAACTAGTTTGTTGTGCGAAATGAATACACTAGCTTGGGGGATGCGCAGTTTAAAACAGTCCAAAAGCGCAAAAATATAATGAAAAATCATTGCTTGTTCCCAGTACATAATTAAAAAACTAAGTTTCTGGTTAGATTACAACACAAATTCCAAGGTTACGACGTTTTGTTATGCTTTTTAACGATACCTCATATGCAGAACTAGTTTTTGAGCGGAGGTGCATAAATTAATTTACGCTATTAAACTGTATGGTAAATTGACCGAACAACGACCTCGGACGGTCGAGGACGCCAAGCGTAACAATACGAAAGGACGCCACTTCAAATCGCGTGCCTGCCTGCATTCCACTAGGTTGTGTGCTGAGACGTTGCTGAAATTCCTTGCCATTTTCGCTAATTTACAATGGCTCCTAAACGCCAAAGTACTTCCTCCGATGATAGTTCATCCAAGAAGAGGAAGGTCATCACGATGGAGGTCAAATATGACGTGATAAAGCGTTCGGAGAAGGGAGAAAACTAACACCGAAATAGGCCGTTCTTTAGGCTTGAGCAGGACCACGGTGGTAACCATTGTGAAGGATAAGGAACGTATTCTGAAGCACGTTAAGGATGCTGCACCGATGAAGTCAACGGTGATAAACGAGAAGCAACGTAGCCAGAGCATTGTTGAAATGGAGAAATTGCTCATGATCTGGCTGGAGGACCAGAACCAGCGACGTGTTCCGGTGAGCTTAAGTGTGATCCAGGAGAAGGCTAGAGCGCTGCATGAGGCAGTAGTGAAAAAGTTTGGCGAAGGCAGTGCTGGTGGTGAATTTTCCGCGAGTAGAGGTTGGTTTAACCGTTTTAAGGCTCGTGCAAATTTGCATAATGTGAAGCTGCCAAGGTGAAGCTGCTAGTGCTGATAGCGAAGCAGCAGAAAGTTTTCCAGGTGGTTTGGCTGAGATAATTAAGGATGTGGTTACACGGCTGACCAAGTCTTTAATGTGGATGAGACTGGATTATTTTGGAAAAGAATGCCAAATCGAACGTACCTTTCCAAGGAGGAGAAGTCAGCACCTGGCCATAAAGCTGGAAAGGAGCGACTGACTTTGCTGTTTGGGCCAATGCAAGTGGTGATTTGAAACTGAAGCCCACCCTTGCTGGTGTATTTGGCCGAGAATCCCAGGGCTTTCAAGGGCATTTTCAAGAGTCAACTCCCTGTGATTGGAAATCTAACAAGAAGGCGTGGGTTACCTTAATGGTCTTCGAAGATTGGTTCAATGACCATTTCGTGCCAGCAGTGGAGCGGTATTTGACTTCGAAGGGTCTGCCTTTTAAGGCCCTCTTAGTCCTGGACAATGCCCCTGGTCACCCTTCAAATTTGAGCGACATGCATCCTAATGTGAAGGTGGTGTACCTCCCACCCAATACCACATCGCTGATACAGCCAATGGACCAGGGAGTAATAGCAAATTTCAAGGCTTACTACCTTAGAAGGACCATACGTTTTGCTTTGAGGGCCATAGAAGCTAACAAGGAGTTGACACTGAAGCAATTCTGGAAGGGCTACAACATTGCAGATGCAGTGAAGAACATTGCAAGTGCTTGGGACGAGGTGAAGACGACCACTTTAAATGGGGCCTGGAGGAAACTGTGTCCACAGTTTGTGCACAGTTTTGAAGGCTTTGACCAGGCAGAAGACGTCGAGACTGTGACGAGGAAGATCGTAGGGCTAAGCAAGAGGCTGCAACTAGATCTTGAACCTGATGATGTAACAGAGCTGCTGGCTTCCCATGGAGAGGAATTGTCTGCAGAGGACTTACTAGAACTTGAACAACAAATGATTGAGGAAGAGGAGGCGGCACCAGAGCCAAAACCCAGGTCATTAACTGTGAAAGGCTTGTCAGAGGGTTTTACTCATCTGGAGAGAGCCTTGGCTTCTTTGAGGCAGAAGACCCTAACGTTTCTAGGTTTGACAAAATCAAGAGAGGAATCATGGATTTGGTGACTTTCTACAAGGAGACCCTGAAGGAGAAGCAGACGAAGAGAAGTGTGCAGTCCAGGCTTGACACTTTCTTTCACAAGTCTCCAGTACCACCACCTCCCACTCCTAGTCCTGGTAAGGAATTCTGGAAACTGTTTTGTTTACTAATTTATGTGTTTACATAGTGTACATATTAAAATGTGTTAATTTTTTAATGTAACAACTACTAAATGTAAGAGTAAATTGTAACTTCATTAATTTCATCATTTGTAATTTTATTGCAGAAGTGGTGACAGTTCCAGATCCCCCTGTACTACCTGTGACAGTTCCAGATCTCCCTGTACTACTGTGACAGTTCCAGATCTCCCTGTACTACCTGTGACAGTTCCAGATCCCCCTGTACCTGGACCCTCTGTATCAGCCCGCCCACCTGCATGTGTACAATCAGGTAAGCAATTTCATTTTTCTCATTTTCATGTTGGAAATTGTTTACACCCTACATACATACGTACACTAACTTACATAGTGGTACAATGTGTTTGATGTTGCATAACCTTATTATTTTTTTTTTTTCCATTTCAGACCCCTTTGATAGTGAAAGTGACCCAGATGACCCTGAGCCTTTCCATGGTTTTGATGCCTCGCCCTATAATCATAGGTAAGGAATCCTTAACAAATTTGTATAAAATGTTTTATAAATTGCTAATAGAAATTTTATTAAAAGTGTTAACAGTTATGCTACAATTACATCCACCTTATAATATATTTATGTACCCATATCATTCTTCCAGATGTAGATGTTCCCTCATCAGTTGATACAAGTATCACCTCCCCAGAGCCCAAATCAGTTGATACGAGTAGTATCACCTCTCCCATTCCTTCAGGTAAAGAATTCTTCATTTTTTTATATTGAACATACGTATTACACACTACATATGTCAAACAGTAATAACATGTGCAGTAGTTACAGTAGTAGTAACTATCATTTTTATATATTTTTTATCATTCCAGACTCCCAAGCACCTGCCCATCCCACTCCATAGCCCAGCCACCCACTCTCATGTACCATATGACCATCCCAGTAAGCAAGCCAACCACTAGAATTTGGTAAGGACATTTTTTTTTATTAATGTTTTAATATTACATATGTAATAACCATGTTATGTATGTAACATACATACTATAATCATATGTACTATTACATTATCATTCCAGACTGGCATGCACCTGTGACTTACATAAACCAGACCTCTACATAGCCTACATGTCTTCATTTTGCTGGAGGTAAGGAATTCTCAGTTGTGTTTAATGTTTGCATACGTACAATAAATTTTGTACACCTAAGTGGTTACATATTGTCCTTTAATATTAATTCTTCATTCCAGACTGCCCATCATCCTAGCCTGTTATCTGTGATAAAGCACACTGAAGTTAGGTTTGGAAATTGCATCCTTATCATGAATGCTCTACACCTCCACCTCCATCTCCCACAACCTAGGTAACAGCTTTGAGACTCACTAAAAGTTGGTAAGTTATGTAAGGAATTTCTAAATTAAGTTTATACTACATGTTATGTGATATAAAACCACTGTATGGTGCATATTACTGTATGTAACTTACTATGCATAGAGTACTTACTAACATACTAATTATTTTTTGTACATTCCAGAACCCCCTGAATGATGTAGGCTATGGGGCCACATAAGACTTTGTCCATCCAGGGTTACGATGAATGTAAAATATAAACTAAAGGTAAGGAATTAATTAACATACATTAACTCTTTTAGTACACTCTTGATATATCTACAGTAATTAACATATTGCATTCACAACTTTCTGTAGTGTATATTTTGTACACTAATTTTGTTACTTTTTCCTTCCAGAACCAACATTTTTCACACAACTCCAGGTTGTTACTACAAGTGTCATCAAGGGATAACTACAAGTAGAAGCACCATTTTTGGATGGAAAAAACCCTTCAGGAAAGTATACGTATCACATGTAACATGTAGTGTAACAAAGTATGAACAGTAAGGTTTTTACATACAGTAGTACATATTACATACGTACATAACTTTTTTTTACAGGAATTTCCAACCAAGTTTGATTATGTACATATGTAGTACATGTTATAAACCACTGTACGTATGGTTACTGTATGTAACTTACTAAACATACATAACATGACTTAACTTTGATACTTTTTGGTACATTCCAGAAAAACCAGGACCCCCTCCATGATGCAGGCTATGGGGCCACATAAAACTTTGTCCAGGGTTACTACATAACATAGCACGACAACTGTAAACTATGTACTACTGTACTAAACGGTAAGGAATATACATAGTATAGTAAACATACATTAAGTGGACCAAGATCTCTCACATGGGATAAGTGATCAAGTCCCCTTCATGGAATTACATACTGTACACTCCCTGCTGAACAGGGGGTGTAGACCAATCATTTACAATATGCAATATTAAACCACTGTATGGTGCATATTACTGTATGTAACTTACTATGCATAGAGTACTTACTGACAAAAATTATCTTTTGTACATCCAGAACCCCCTGAATGATGTAGGCTATGGGGCGCCACATAAGACTTTGGTCAATCAGGGTTACGATGATATGTATATAAACTAAAGGTAAGGAGTTACTTAAACATACATTAACTTAAGTTTTATACATGTTTATATATAAAATGTGATATAAACACTGTTATACTCCCTGTAATGGTGCATATTACTGTAGGTAAACTTACTATGCATAGATATTACTTGGACATACCTAATTTTTTTTGTAACATCCAGAAACCCCCTGAATGATGTAGGCTAATGGGGGCCACATAAGACTTTGTCCATCCAGGGTTACGATGAAATGTAAAATATAAATAAAAGTAAGGAATTAATTAAAATACATTAACTAAGAATTTTTTATACATGTTATAATATGTGATATTAAACCACTGTAGGTGAAATACTGTATGTAACTTACTATGCCATAGGTACTTACTGACCATTAACCTAATTATTTTTTGTTTACATTCCAGAACCCCCTGAATGATGTTAGGCTATGGGGCCAAATAAGACTTTGTGCATCCAGGGTTACATAGCAGGACAAACTTTAAACTAAAAGTAAGGAATTAATTCACATACATTACTTTTTTACTCTTGATATAACTCAAAGTAAGGAATTATAAACTCAAAGTAAGGAATTAATTAACATACATTAACTCTTTTACTCTTGATATCTATAATTTACATATTGTATTCAGGACTTTGTGTAGTATTTGTACTAAGTGTTATTATACTTTTACCTTCCAGAGCTACCAGACTGGGATTTTAGTGTACTCCAGGATCTAACAAATACATACGTACTACTACGAAGTGTGCAATGCATGTATATAGTGTACAGTGTTTAGTGTATACCCTAAGGATTAAGTGTAGTACATTGTGCTTTTTAGTGTCACAAGAGTTTAATAAAGAATTATACCTTCAAGAACCATCCTTTGCCATTGGAATAACCACACTACATCATGCAATCTACTTGCATGTCACACAGGTAAGGTCTCTAACTTTTTCTTAGTTAAGGCATATTTCCAAGTGTCGTTCCGGCTTACCCCGACGATTTTCGGCTTACGACGCGCCTCAAGAACGGAACCACCACCGTCGTAACCGGGGGCACTGCCATACTTGGTTTTTTTAATAGTTTTATCACAAAAAGTGCATTTTATGATGACATTCATAAAAAAAAAGCCCAGGAATTTGTGGATATTTATCATAGAAAAATACCGCGAATGCGCGAATTTTCTGCAAATAATGCGGGGAAACGTTCCCGAGAGAAATCCGCGAATGTGTGAGTCCGCGAATCTGGAGAACGCGAATACGGGGGGTCCACTGTTACACATTGTAAAACGATCAAGGCAACACAGAGAAAATATTATCACAAAATTATGCATGAATTCGTGACGTGTGGACATAAGAAAAAAAGCTGTTTTCAAAAATTCACCATAAATTGAAATATTGTGCTAGAGACTTCCTGTTTGTTGCAAAATGAAGGTTATTGATTACTAGACTTTAAGTGTTGTAGCTTACAATTACAATTGCAGCTTTCGACCATTTTGGTCTCGTTAAAGTTGACCGAAGGACGAATTTTTTCTATTTATCGTTATTTATATGAAAATATTTCAAAACTGATAAAAACTACAACCATGGGTTGTTTATTGTTGTATTCTACATGAAATTGCGCACATTTTCATATATTAAACTTTATGCAACGGTTAATTTAAAATGGTGCAAACATTACGACAATCGGACGAAAAAATTTATTATTTTTTCGGAAGAGTTGCCACACGGACGTAAGGAAAAGTTTATTTAATAAATTCACCATAAATCGAAATATTGTGTTAGAGACTTCCAATTTGTTGAAAAAGAAAGGTAAATGATTGAATATTACTAGAATGTAATAGTTTTAGCTTACAATTGCGTTTTTTTACAATTTCGGTCAAGTCAAAGTTGACCGAAGGTTGAAATTTTGACACTTATCGTTATTTATATGAAAATATTTCAAAACCGATAAAAGCTACAACAATGGGTTGTTTATTGTTGTATTCTACATGAAATTGTGCACATTTTCATACATAAAACTTTATGTAATGGCTAATTTAAAAGGATGCAAACATTACGACAATCGGACGAAAAAATTTCTGATTTTTTTCGGAAGAGTTACCGCGCGGACATAAGGAAAATGTTTTTTTTTTTCATAAATTCACCATAAATCAAAATATTGTGCTAGAGACTTCCAATTTGTTGCAAAATAAAGGTAAATGATTAAATATTACTAAATGTAAGAGTTTTAGCTTAAAATTGCGTTTTTTGACCATTTCGGTCAAGTCAAAGTTGACCGAAGGTTGATATTTTGGCACTTATCGTTATTTATATGAAAATATTTCAAAACTGATAAAAGCTACAACCATGAGTTGTTTTTAGTTGTATTCTAAATGAAAATGTGCACATTTCCTGATATAAAACTTTATGTAACGGCTAATTTGAAATGGTGCAAACATTACGACAATCGGACGAAAAAATGTCAGATCTTTTCGGAAGAGTTACCGCGCGGACGTAAGGAAAAAGTTTTTTTCATAAATTCACCATAAATCGAAATATTGTGCTAGAGACTTCCAATTTGTTGCAAAATAAAGGTAAATGATTGACTATTACTAGAATATAAGAGTTTTAGCTTACAATTGCATTTTTCGACCATTTCGGTTGAGTCAAAGTTGACCGAAGGTTGAAATTTTGGCACTTATCGTTATTTATATGAAAATATTTCAAAACTGATAAAAAAGTTTTTTTTTTTTTACGACCGTGAGTTGTTTTTTGTTGTATTCTACATGAAATTGCGCACATTTTCTATATTCAATACTACCATGTAACGGACAATACTGCATGTAACGGCTAATATAAAATGGTGCAAAAATTATGTCAAAGTGACAAAATAATTTCTGAGATGTGTCGCTGATGCTTTTTAGAGCGAGAAGAAAGAAATTCGCGCTTGCACGCCTGGGTAACAATTGTCAACAAAACAACGCCTTGATCCGTGAGCTCCCACCATCCCCCAAGGTGCGTGATTCAAAAGTTTTCGCCTAGTAGGCCTATAAACTATTTTTCCGCGAATTTTTAATTAAACGTTTTTATATTGACGTACCATACGTCCAATCGGCACCCAACAGACAATTTATATCAATGTTTAATATGTCCAATCGGCGTTAAAGGGTTGAGCTACTGCCTAGGTCCATAGATTGACTGAATATGTCGTAAAATCGTATCTGAATACAGGTTACTACTTTCCTTAATAAACGCTCCAAGAAGAGGTCCATTGGAGGACGAAACTGTTGGGCATTTTTCTGAGATATACCTTTTTTCATTTTCCTATGTGGAATACAACTGAATTACTATATCTTCGTGCCTAAGAAGAATTACCAGTACTACAGGTTTACTACCTAATCCAGGTTATTTTTGTTCACCCTAAAGGATATATAATCCTAGGTTATAGGCTACAGACAGTCATATCTACTACGTTCTAGCTCACTTATCTGCACTGAATCAATGTAGATTGGAGGCTAATGTCTAGTGAGGCTATTCTAGATATTATTATCTGAAAGGATTACCTATACGTATTATTCCTAATAATAATAATTGTGGAACATTTCTATCGATAAAACTTCTAAATAGAATGATAAATGCTTCAAAATAATTTGTGCTTTTACAAATAATAATCAGAAATAGCGAGAAGTGCTGATATATGCTTGCGAAAAAATCTGTTTACGGCTTTTCACGAGCAATTAAATCTTTGTTCCACAGTCTAAACTAAAAACTTTTAACTGGAACTTAAAATTATGCACTTCGCTTTCAACATAGATGTTTCCACAATCCTTGGTAATGAAATCAAGGCAGTGAGAATATTTAATTACGGAGTGCTGGTTTCAGAACACTTCTGTCATATGTAAACATATGACGGGAGCATAACTGCAAAGCCACTTCTTCTTGTGGGTTTTTTTTGATGTAGGTGTACTAGGTTCAGCATTCGCTGAGGATAAAAGAAGGTACCCTCTCATCCTGGGTCCATTTTTATACTCTATCACGTGTTATAATGTTTATCATTGTGACACAATACCATGCCAGAAGATTAGCTAAAAGAAGAATTCTTTTCTTTTGAGATTAAAGATTCTTGATCACCATAGAGCTCTAATAGACCACAAGACAGCGACCACACTATGAAAATAGAGGCTGCAAGGATTGAATACTACATTTATTTCTAAAAATACAAAGTTTAAAAAAAAACTTTTACAATACAATTATTATTTAATACAAACCCATCAGGAATTTGTGCCAAATCCTGCAGTCAGCAGATTCCAAAACATACAACAAAAACTTTCACTAAGCCAGGTATCGCTCAGGATAGTACATATAGTGATATGTAAGTCTTGCCCATTGATATAGGCTATTGTACTCCAAAAAGTGTATGGTCAGGAGATGATCACTTTGTATTGTGTGAGCTGATGGAATTATATTAAAAAAATAATTTTAACCATGTTTATTGAGCTCATCCCCATCTGTTCATATGTACTGATTATTTAGTTGATGAGTCCTTCAAATTGTAAATAAGAGCATTTAAACCAAGGTGTAGAGTGAACAAGGTCAAGAAATCAGATCGTTATAGTCCTAATTTGAGATTAGGAGGCAGACTGGAGCCTTGTACTTAGTAGGGTTGTAAAGGATCTCTGGTCAAAAATTAAACAGCTTGTAAAACATCTCTGGTTAAAAATGAGACAAGTCATGAAGACCTCATCAGTCATGTTAGGATCAGGATCTTCTTATATGTATTATAATTGTCATGTTATCAAGGTAAATAGAGGGTGAGACTTGTAGGGGTATCCTTCGACAATTTTTTCTTCCACAAATAAGAGGGTAAAAAGGGATTTTGACGAAGGAAAAATCTATTTCTGGGCAAGGGCCTGTGTCGCCCAGTGAAATGTCCCTTTAGCACACATTTCTAAGGTATAAATATTGCTATAATACCAGAGAAAAAAAGCTAATATGGAAATGCCAGAGTATTCTGGCTCGCTCACCTTATTTAAGGTGTTGGTGGTTTATGGTTTCTGGGGCGAGTGAAACCACTACCAGAGGTCCTTTGGCATTTAGATTCATCCTTCTTCAATATCCCTCATCTACAGAGGAGCCGATCTAAGGCCCACTACTCGCTACCGTTAAGGCTAGTGCCTCTGACGACATTCCTTTCGATAGCACGATCCACACCGCACGTGTTTTTCTGCTCTGTGTTGTGTTCTCTTTGAATTCTTCTTTATTCGCCATGGAACGTCAAGCTTCTACTGCATACAAGTTAAGTACTGCGATTAATGTTTAACACCATTTAGGGACTGTCCTGGGCACGTTTAACCGATTTATTTAGGTTTTTATGGACGGCGTCCCATGCGGCACCGTCCCCATGGCGCCATTCGCAGCTCGCTCCCGAGTGTTACTTTGTTTTGTGCCCCATTCGGGTCCCCTTATACCGTTTGTTGGGCTCGATTCTTGTTTAGCAGTACATTCTTATGATTGCGATGATGCATTTATTGACATTTTATTCTTTATCCACACGGGGGATGTTATCCAAGCTCACACTCAGCTCGTAGCCTATGTTGTTTTCCTTTCAGCTTAGAATTTCATGCATGCATGTTTATTTTAGTTGTCAGGTTACTTTTTCATTAGGCACCCTTTCGAAGGACTCTAGTTCTCCTCCCTTGTCCTCGAGCCACCCTGGCCGCCTGCCCCGTATTTTTTCGTCACGGCATATAGGCTAGCTGCTCGGAGTCGCCAGGCTCGTCCATCCTTCTCGGTTGGCTCGACCCAGTTTCTCCAGGACATTTCTCTTTCTCTACCATCTAAAATTTTCTTCTTTCCCCCCCCTGTTATGATAGGATGTTTATTTTGTGATTTCTCATGTTCATTGAGACGGCTTTGGCTGACCTATAGGCCTCCTCTGATCGCCTGGCCTTTCTCATCGCGTGGTTAACCACACGGCCGAGAGAGTTCCAGGCGACCGTGTATGAGCCACCCCGCGTTGGTCCTTCCAGCCCCTCTCCCCCAACCTTGGGGGAGGTACGCTTGCTCACGCTATCTCAGGCAGCCGATCCGAGCATCCTCCCTTCCCTCCCTCTCTCGAGGGGGACAGGGGAGGTAGCTGGAGGGCTCTCGGCGAGCGGGTCGGCTCCCTGCCGTTCTCCCCAGTAGAGTAGGGGGGGACCCTGCTTGGACGAGCCTCGGTTGGGCTCAGCTCTCCTCGGCTCGGGTCGCGTTCTCCTACCGCTAGCCACCATCCCCTCCCGCTCCGGCGGATCAGGGCCCCGGCGCAGCCAGGTCCGCTTTAGGTTGGTGATATGCTAAGGAGGCCCCGGCCTTCATACAAGAGTACGCTTTTTGCATGCATGGTTTTACATATATAACATCCATTATCTTTAGTTTAAGTTTGGCGTAGTCCCCGCTACCCCTCTAGGGATATCCACCAACTTATCCTAGTCTTAAGTTTATCGACGGCGGCGTTATCAAACTCCGCCGTTTTTGTGTTGGTCCCCTCCTGCTCCTCACCCGGTGTTCGGACTACTCCTCGCTCCGGCGTATGGATTAGGTGGTCTTTCTGATTCAGTGACTACACTGTTCTCCAGCATTGCCGGAGACACACTGTTTCAAGCTGTTCTACCAATCCTGTCAGACGACTCACCACAATACACGGTCAAAGAGCAGGTAGAGACTGAACTTTGTTACCTTTTAACACCGGAACACTCCGGTGTTATGACATATCACAATCACGGACTTAGTCCGAAATGTTAGTGATGATATTCATGTGTCATTTCACTTACAGGTCACCCATTGGATGGAGTCAGGCTGTAACGCCGTGCTGCAAGACCCCTGTGGGCACGAGGTCTGCTGGACCCACGCCACCTGCGCGATCCGCTTCAACGAGTCCCTGGTGTGACACCATGAGAGTTGCCTGATATGCTACGAGTTTCGTAGACAGGTCTCCTCTGAGGTGGGTGGCGTTTCAAAGTCTACACAGTAATGCAATGAGTACCAATGACAGATATAGTCTTTGATATGTCCATCAAGTTAAGTCATAGTTTAATCTAAGTAATCTTAAGTATTAATACTAACCCTCTCTTTCAGGGCGCCCAAGCGATCCGAGAGACTGCTCTTGCCACCCTGAAGGCCTGGGTTGGTGGGTTTGGCCGCAATGTTACCAAGGGCCAACCCTACATCCTCTCCAAGGAGTTGGCCACCCTCATCTTCCCCGGCGGGAAGAGTACCTCCTACGTGGACCCCGAAGCGGCGGCTTCCCCGATTGCTTCCATTCAGGAGGAAGTTTCCCAGCCCTCAGGGGAGGCGGAGACGCAGGAGGTCGCCAAGGAAGTAGCTGCCCTAGACCTGGACCTTGAGCCCATGATGGTGGAAGGCATGGGCAGGGGGCAGGTATGAATGTGAGTGAGGCAGGTACTCTAGGGGCTCAAGGGCTTTCCTTGTGCCCATCTAGAGCTTTTTCCCCTTCTACTTCAACCTCTTTCCAGGGATTCACCGGGGGGATTCAGTCGGTCAGACCGAAGTCCGCCCTGGCGATCCCTAAAGTCAAAGGCAAGCGAGACTTTAAAACGCTGCAGAAGTCTCTGTCAAAGAAGTCAGGTACCAGCCTTGCCCGTAAGTCTCCGGCTCACCATCCGGAGCTGACAAGGCTAAGCCGACTTCTTAATCTAAAGGGTCGAGATCTACGTCTTCTAAGGAGAGGGCTCAGCCCTTCCCCTCCGACCCTGAGGCATCAACCTCCAAGGGAGCCAGACCCAGGACTCCTAAGGAGAAAGTGGAACCTTCCCCTTTTGACCCAGACACCTTCTCTGCAAATATTTCGGCCGAATAATATCTGACATATTTAGCAGCCATGGAGGTAATGTTGTGTAAAATTAGTTTTGTGGCCAGGACAGGGTATGCAGATCCATCCAAAAGATCTGGAAGGCTGGAAATTCCTGGTGTAAGTTCATTAACTAGGAAAGATAACACTTCACAGTCACAACTAGATAGGACAAATAAGCATAACATCCATAGCACGCTTGCTATGGCTAGGAAGAGAAGTAAAAACAAGCAGTTTCAAATCCCTCAAAGGAGTTTAATACAGTGTACTAATAGCTGAAGTAGGTAAGGCTCTCTCTCTCTCTCTCTCTCTCTCTCTCTCTCTCTCTCGTCTTCTCTCTCTCTCTGCTCTCTCTCTCTCATCTCTCTCTCTCTCTGTAATGGAAGTATGCCCTGGACTGGGCTCTCAGATGTGGGAACCTTGTGACAAGACAGGTGCTCAGGCGACACATTACTAGCACGTAGCTTCTGGCGCTTAAAGTCCTTGGAGAACAGGGACAAGTGAATCCATGGGTGAGAAGGCAACTACACAGGTGCAAAAACAGGAATCTACCCCGTAGCATGCTTGAAGGAAGAGCAATGTCAGAAGGTCCTTATGCCGGTTTGATCGGTATGGGAGACTCAGAAGCTGAACCTAACATATGCCTTTTCAATGGCCTGAAAGAGATAAGGTAACATCTAAGACGCCCGTGATCATACTCCGAATCTGAACTGGAGGATAAGTGGCGCACATCCACTGACATGCCTTTCCAATGGCAGATGGTTGAATCCTGGGATTTAACAACAGGATCGAAACAGGGAGGCAGCAACAAGTGGGCAAACCCCATCAGTTGCCCTTGGAACCTCCGGTATGTCTTCTCCCTGGTGCTGGGGAGCAGGACAGTGATCTTCCTTTAAGAGAACTGATGGAACAGGAAACCGCTTCCTCCACTTACACTTCACTGGACACTTTATCACTGTTCACTTTACCACAAACACTCAAACTTGTCCATGAGGACTTGAAGGGACGCCCCTAACTCCAACACAGAACTTACAACTAGATTAAATCTGATCAAATTTTGAATTAATCCTAGATGCGAGACTAGCAATGGCATCAGGTTCAGACGCATGGGAATGAAGCACGGGAGTGGGAGGGGACGAGGGGGAGGACTGAGGATGGGAGAAAGGTTATTACTAGGAGTTGAGAGAGAGCAAGACCAGAGTTTGCCTTAGGCCTAGGTGAAGAATCTCTACTAATGGAGGCCCTACTTTCTCCAACTTATTCAGATGTGACTCAAGAAGCTTCCACCTACTTTCGTACCAGTCCTTACACTCAGAGCAACTAAGCTCTCTTGTAGAAACTTGTCCCCCTACACTTATTATTGTAACGAAGGCTGGAAGTGACAGAATCCGACATACTGACTAATAAAGTTAAGGAGAAAGGAGCTAAAGTTGCAAATCAAACGAAACAGAAGGTAACAGTTGAAAACCAAAGAGTATATGTCACTGACTTCAGCAAAACCGGTGAACATTAATTCAGGAGCAAGTTGCACACCAAGAATGACGCTGATGGCTTCTGTCGCTTGCTAGCTCCTGTCGTGGGGGCCGGGGCTTGTCACCCTGCTTTGCCACAGTCACTTGTTCCCAAATTTTTAAATTTAGGATGCTGTGCAGCATAGCCATTAGCTAAGTAATTACTACTTGGTATGTTACTTATATAAAAACTGTATTTTGGTAATTTGTATATGCTACATTGATACATACTCAAGGTTGAATATGGTATACTATAGTTGATTCATTCAAGGTGGATTCTTGTGCCTACGAGAAGTTCGTTTAGCAGCCTCTGATTGGCTGATACCAGGAGGTAGGGCACTTGCTCCAGTGTCTCATTATATTTGTCTCTGGCTTAGGAAAACACTAGCAATATGTTTATACTTCTTAATTTACTTCATGTTTTTTTCACAAGATAGGAAAGGTTTGGTCATACCATAAGATTCGGTATTAATTGTACAACTAAGTCATCTTTTCCTGAATTCAATAAGAGCACAAAGGATTACAACAAGTAAAAGTGAGAGAGAAGCATTTAATTTTTATAGATGTTTTTATTTATCATCGGATTTTGCATCATTAAAGCGATCAAGATAAAATAAAAACTTATTTTATTTCATACAACAAATTCACCCTGAATATGCTGGTGCTTTCAGATTTTAGATGTGTGTGATATGTAAAGAGAAAATGAAGCTTATGTCTTATTATGTTGCATCCGTAAATTATTCAAGTTTGACGATATTGCCGAGAGAATGTGATGTGATCTGCAAGACATCGTTGTGTTTGTCGTCTCAGTGAGAGATATGAGTTTACAATTAGCAATATAAGAAGGTTGCAATTTTGACATTATTTACCATATTATATCATTACATTTTCTGAAATTAAATACACAGAATTCCCATTATGACTGTTGAACATTTTCAATCCAGTATCATATACAGTGGTCCCCCCGTATTCGCGGGGGATGCGTACCAGACCCCCACATGAATAGTTAGAACCCGCAAAGTTTGGAACCCCTATAAAAAACGCTAAAAGCAGCCTATTTTGTTAGTTAAAACTCAAGAAAAACCACTAAAAATTCTCATACTTGGTTTTTTAATAGTTTTATCACAAAAAGTGCATTTTATGATGAAATTGATTAAAAAAACCAGGAATTTGTGGATATTTCTCATAGAAAAATACCGCGAATGCACGAATTTTCCACGAATAATGCAGGGAAACGTTCCCGAGAGAAATCCGTGAATGTGTGAGTTCCCGCGAATTCCGGAGCGAGAACCGTTGAAATACGGGGGGCCCACTGTAGTATGTCTGGACATATATGATAAAAAAAAAAAATAATAATAATCAGATTGATGTATCTGGTATCGTTAGCTCAGTTCTAGGTGGGCCGCAGGGAATTCAGTCTAGCAAAGAAATTGAACTCTGTAGACAAACTTTGCACTCTTCAACTAGGTTGTATCAGAATGTTATTGTTTCTATTTTATTACATGAATATATTGTTTTCTAATTTTATTACATGAAATATATTTTCAAACGAAAGAGATATCGGAGACTTATTTGGGTGATATGAAATAATAATCTCAGTGAAGTAATAAAACAACAAAGAATTAAGAAAGACTGACTTCTTTCAGGCTGAGTCAAGTACGGATGCAACATTTTTAAGACATATTCTTCATTTTCTCTTCAAATATTACACACACCTAAAATCTGAAAGCACCAGCAGATTCAGGGTGATTTTATTGTATGAAAATACAAGTTTTATTTTATCTTGATCGCATGAATTATTCAAAATCCGATGATAAATAAAAACAGGTATAAAGAATGAAATGTTTCCTCTTCACTTTTACTCATTGTCATTCCTTTGTGTTTTAATGTATTGATTTCAGGAAAAGATTATTTAGTTGTACGATTAATACTGAATCATTTGCTATGACCAAAACTTTCCTATCTTTTTGCAAAACGTGAGATAATGGAAGAAATATAAACATACTGCTAGTTTTCTAAGAAGCTACAAACGTACATATGACACAATGAGCGAGAGCCTACCTCCCGGTACCAACCAATCAGAGGCCGCCAAACAAACATCTCGAAGGCACAAGAATCCACCTTAAGTGAATCGACTATAGCGTTATTTATACTCCAGTTGTCATGATTCATTATTGTCTTTGAAATTTATTTCATCTGTATGTTTCAGAATCCAGCTTTTGAACAAGTGGATGATGAACCAAATGACTTTGATTCTCTAGGTCTTGGTAGAGATTTGTTGACACAAATCGCACAATTAGGATTTAAAATGCCAACTAGTATTCAGGTACGTAATATGATTTGTTAACTTATTTTACTGGCGTACTTTTTACTAAGGTATGGTGACATGATGTGGTATAGATGAAGATCCAAGTTCGATATTGGAGAATAATCATGTTAAATACACTTTACATGCATACATAGTGCCATAGAAATCTCCAAGTAAAATTTTGTTACATTTATCAT
Organism: Macrobrachium nipponense; assembly: GCF_015104395.2. Lineage (NCBI taxonomy): Eukaryota > Metazoa > Arthropoda > Malacostraca > Decapoda > Palaemonidae > Macrobrachium > Macrobrachium nipponense. Next base: position 146,404,094 of record NC_087200.1, read on the forward strand.
TATTATTTAAGCTGGAAGTGTTTTTCCATCATTATTTTATCAGAAACTTATTAGAATATGTACTATAATTGTTATTTTTATTCCAGGCTTTAGCTATTCCCCATATCATGGAGGTAAGAATACTTTAATTACAGCTGAGACAGGGAATGGAAAAACGGTTGCTTTTCTTGCCCCATTGCTGCAGCAAATTGCAAATTATAAAAAACTTACCAGAGACTTTCCTATGAACTCTCCCTTAGGTTTAATTATTGTTCCTGGCAGAGAATTGGCAGAACAAATTCATGTGAGTATGTTTCTTATGCTATGAATTTTCTGTGTGATGTTAGCAATGATCCATCTCAGATTTTAATAATGTACAGACACCTCTCCCCCCATGAATAGCTAGATTCTGTGAATACTTAGAACAACTATAAAAGCACTTAAAACTGCATATTTTGTTAGTTCGAACTCAAGAAAAATCCACTAAATATGCTTATACCTGGTTTTTTTAATAGTTTTATCACAAAAAGTGCATTTAATCATGAAATTGATATGAAAATTCAGTCATTTGTGGATAGTTCTCATAGAAAATACCACGAATACGCAAATTTCCCATGAAAAATGGGTACAGTGGTACCTCGAGATACGAAATAATCCGTTCCGAGGCGACCTTCGTATCATGAGTTTTTCGTATCTTGAACCGCATTTTACATGTAAAATGCCTAATCCTTTCCAAGCCCTACAAAAAACAGCTCAGTAAATTATATTTCCAGGCCTACAACACATGTTCTAGGGTTACGACGTCGATCCGACGGAAGAAATATGACTCCAAAAAGGCAAAATATTATACATACTTGAGTAATATTCAACTGCATGTAATGTTCAACCCCATTTTTACTGCATATATTAGTACTTTAGCATATGTCCCTTAGCAATAAGCCTAGCCTATGTTAGCAGTTGCTACTGTAGCCTAGTCTATGATTCTGACATCTAAACCTAAGAAGCTAAAGCTTAGAATATGCCAATAAAATGTATAAATAATCAGTATGTACTCATTTCAAATAATTATTAATTAATCATTAACTATAATACACAAACAAACAAAAAAAATAACCCATTAGTATCTCTCTTCAACTAATGAAACTACCACAACGTATAATAACCCATTCATTTCTATTCTTTATTCTATACTTTACCTAAATGGATGGTACCGAGTTACTGACAGCTATAATGAAACATATACGTAATATTAGAACAGAAGAAGAATTCTAGAAAATACATATTTGTTGGCTTCGATGATAGCAGTCTGATTTATTTTATATTTTATGATATCTAATTCACAATTTTTTTATTAAATGTATTGCATGTACTCATTTCAAATAATTATTAAGTAATCATTAACTATAATAAACAATCTAAGAAAAAAAAAAAGCTTCCAAACTTCTGTTTACATCCAGCACTTACGAATACCGAACGATCGCTAAGCAATCACTTTTTCCTAGCACACAGTAAGCCATAAATTTTCATTATCTCTCTTCAACTACTGAAATTACCAAACAGTAATAACCATTCATTTCTATTCTAATGTTTTTTTTTTTTATTAAATGTATTGCATGAATAAGTTTTTCAATTTACAGCATCCTTTTACCAATAGAATACATGGAGCACAAGGGGTAGATGCTGACCAATAGGAGAGCAGGATCTTATGGGGTGACTAGCATCAGGAACCAATGGGAGAGCAGGAGGATGGTGGCGAGTTTACACAGTTGGCGGCCGCGCGAGTTTTAAAATTGTTCTCGGTGGTCCGGGCGAATCTCGGGACTTTACAGCAACAACCTTTCGTAACTTGAAATATTTTCGTATGTAGAGCGAAAAAAATCTTCGTATTTGCTTTCATATCTCGAGTTTTTTGTAAGTTGAGCCTTTCGTATGTCAAGGTACCACTGTATACAGTCAACCCCCTGTATTTGCGTTCTTGAGATTTGCAGACTCGCCAATTCACACATTTTTCTTGGGCAATCGCTTATTCACTGGTTTTTCCGTTGACAAATATTCACTAGTTACATAGTGTACAGGCGGCCCTCGGTTAACGGCAGGGGTTCCCGTTCCTGGCTGCCGATGCTAAGTGATTTTCGACGCTAAGCAATTTTAAAGTCTACGGCTGCCGCACACCTTCTTTTGAAATTCTAGACACGTTAACAGCACCCTAGACCAGTCAAACGGAGCCTTAATCCCCTGATGGCACAATAAGTAAAATTATATTTATGCAGTATAGATATAAAGAATTTACTGCATAGTACATTATAGTATTATTAATACTGTAAAGTGAAAAAGGCCTAGCTTTAATCCTTTGGGTGTCTAGAGTATGTAAAGATATAATAAGGTTTTATACATGTACAGGTAGCTGTAGTGTTCAAGTTATGATAATTCATCTTACGATAATCCGATTTTATGAGAGAGCAAATTACAATAGCCTAACTTTATCCCATCTTTTAGTTACATAAGTTCAAAAACAGCAAAAGAGAATGATGAAAGTATGGTTTCAACATTATACTCATTGCATAAACGTGTACAGCCATGAACAACTGAACGTGAAATGACTTTTTTTCTAAGTACAACCGAATTCGATAACATCCGTTTGGTTTGTATTTCAATCGTCGTACTATAGTACACTATTACCGTAGTTGTTATAAATGACGTTATGTAGAATAGAACTGAGATATCTTAATGTAATAACTTTATTCGCTATAGATCAAAGATCAATATAGATCAAAGATCATTCAGGAAATATATACTGTTAAATTTAAACCTTGTTATAAATGAAGCTGAGAAAACTCTTCCAGCTGCTAATGACTATTATCGTGCATTGGCAACAAGGATAAGATTCCAGTAAACGTATGCCCTCAAACACAGCCGTAGATAAAATTGAGATAAAATAATTTTAATCAAAACTACTGTGCTTGAAAGAACACATTTTACTGTTGGTTTCACGCCAATATAAGATAAATAACGTAAAGTTCATATTACGACGATATAAAGGAAAACTGCGAACGGAATCACATAATTTTTTCACGCAATAAACATGCCGCCAACGTAATCTGTTAACGAAAAAAAAAAAAATTCACAATCACAACGAGACATATTCAATTCATATATTTCCACCTAAAAACATGTTGTTTAGGGAAAAATAACATTGTCTAATATAAGTCAAGTATCTAGATATTCGTTTATGCCAACTTGAAGCAAGAAAATTAGCTCAGAATTGCGTTAATTACGGCGAAACAAACTCGTGTTCGCCATCAGCTGATTTGAAACCAAACCATTGGCTGCTCCGCAGAGTACTAGCTTAGATTTGCCGTAGTATTTTATAATACAATAATATGAGAATACATACAATATTATTGGATACAGTGAAGTAATGAATAACTTTTTAAAGGATTTATGGAAAAGATGGTTAATTAATGAAATAACCATACACTTTTTGGAACAGTGGTGGACAAGAACGAACATGAAAAAGGGATTTTGACGTAAGGAAAAATCTATTTCTGGGCGCTTGGTCTCGTGTTGCCAGCGAAATATATTCCTTTAATCTATTATTTCTAGGGTAAATTTACTAACACATACCAGAGAATAAATAAATAAAGAAAAAGGTCAGTATAACTGACTCGCTCACCCTCCAAGAGGGTGTCGGTATGAACACTATGGCGAGTGAGACCACTACCACGAGCCAAATGCCAATAGAAATCTCCCACTACAAAATCCCTCCAAGAGGGGAGCCGACCCACAGAGTGGGCAGCAAGTACTACTACTACTCCATCCCATGCTGCCGACTGCTGCGCCTCTGGTGGCCATCCTGAAGTTAGCAGACAATCTTGGGCGAAGGGATGGGTAGGGCGGGATTTCGCTGGCGACACGAGCCAATCGCCCAGAAATAGATTTTTCCTTACGTCAAATCCCTTTTCTGGCTCAGCTCGTGTCGCTGCGCGAAATCGTACCAGAGAAATAGCACAAGATTGTAAACAAAATTAATAAAATAAATTAAAATAGGTCTCAAAATAAAAGATAAAATAAAATTAAAAGAATATAATTGCTAAAAAGATACATATACACAGTGATACAAAAATAGAAATATGCTTAAATTACACTTAATTCTAATAATATTTCTTAACTTAAGGTAATTTACATATATACAGAGGTAAAATGGCTTACATGTATCAAAAAGGTATCTGTGTAAAGCTATGTATCAAAATTCCAGAGCAATTAATATAATCAGATGAACAAACAACTCAACAATAATAATATATAAAGGAATGTATATGACTTAATATACAAAACCCGTAACCATTACAATTAAGATGTATCCCCTAGCATAAAAATAAGGGGATAACATCCATGAGATCAATATCCGTAATCACCTGTGAGTGTCCCTAGCAAAAAAATAAGGGACACCCACCACATCATCATAAAAGCAGCTAAGACACAAGGTGACTGTAAATGAACAAGGCAGGAATAGACGAACTGTTGGGTGAGGCAGGTAGAAAGGAGGACTGGATCTTCTACTAAAGATTAGTTAGAGTCAGGGGAAACTATGTTACCCGCTGCTACTGCTGAAAATTTCAGAGCTTCCAAGGACTTAAGGTAATGACGTTTGAACACTGTCGGCGATTTCCATCCAGTATACTTTTTCAACTCATCGAAGTTCATATGTTGGAAATAGTTAATTGAGGTGGCTACTGCCCTGACATCATGTGCTTTCGGGAAAGAGTCAGGATTGGCTTGTTTAATGAAGTACAGGATTTGTTGCCTGATGCCTTTAATAGATAAAGTTCCACCTTTTTCCCTCTTAAAGAGGGGACCCGATGAGGATGAGGAGGTCCTGGACAGAAAGGCTCGTAAGGCTGAAACTGGGCAAAGGGATACATCTTGTGGAAGGGGTAGTACCTTCCAAGGTTCCCACCTCATCAAAGGATCTTCATTCTTTGCTATAAAGCTACGTTCCGGAGAAAGTAGTACTTCCCCCGTGGGGAGGAATTGAATATGATCCGGATCTCTGGATAAAGCCGACAGTTCTGAAATTCTTGCTCCTGAAGCCAAGCTTAATAAAAATAGGGTTTTTCTTAAGAGCATTATAAACGAACATGTGTCATTATCGGTTTCTGAAGCCAGTTTTAGAACATCGTTTAAGAACCATGATACTGACGTAGGTCTTACAGAAGGTCTAAGTCTAGCACATGCCTTGGGAATAGACGAGAAGTAGGAATCCGTCAAGTCTATGTTGAATCCAAATTGAAATATCTTTTTCAAGGCTGACTTGTTTGTCGTAATCGTGCTAGCTGCTAAACCTTTTTCAAATAGGGATCTGAAAAAGGATATAGCTGAATTAATTGTCATGATTCTAATATCTGATTCTCTCAGGAAGATTGCTAACTTTTTGACAGCAGCATCATACTGCCTCAAAGTTGAATCCCTTTTATCGGATTCCAAGAAGAGAATATTCTGAGGGTCAATATTCGCATCCCTTTTCGCTGCAAACTTCATGAAATCCATAAAGTTAGGGTTTGAGAATCCCTGAGGAAGCGAACACAGTCTTCGTTTGTACTGACTGGGAGAGGCTGGGATTGGGGATCCGAAGAGGACGAAGACCCCAGTTCCAGAATTAGGGGATACCAATTGCTCTTCGGCCAGTCTGGGGCTACTAGAGCCACTTGACCCTTGAACGTCCTGAGTTTGTTTAACACTTTCATGAGAAGATTCACTGGAGGAAAGACATAAATCTTCTCCCAGTTGTTCCAGTCTAGAGCCAGGGCGTCCGTGGCATAGGCCAGAGGGTCCAGGTTGGGGGCCACATAACACGGGAGTTTGTGGTTCGCTTGAGATGCGAAGAGATCCACCTGTAGACCTGGAACTCTCTGAAGGATCCATTGGAACGAACTGTTGTCCAGTGACCATTCCGACTCTAGGGGCACTGATCGGGATAGAGCATCTGCTATGACGTTTCTCACTCCAGCTATATGAGTGGAGGAGAGATGCCAACTGAACTTGTCTGCCAGGGAGAGATGGCTACCATGACATGATTTAGATGACGTGACTTGGAGCCTCCTCTGTTTATACAATGTACTACCACTGCGCTGTCCAGGACTAGCTTTTATGTGGGAGTACCTTGGTGGACGTAACCTTTTTAGAGTCAAGAACACTGCCATTGCTTCCAGTACGTTTATATGGAACTGACGGAACTGAGGTGACCACGTTCCTTGAACCTTTTTGAACTGGGAATACCCTCCCCAACCGCTTAAAGACGCGTCTGTGTGGATGGTGATCCCTGGTGGAGGGAACTGAAGGGGTACTGACACCGACAAGTTCTTGACTTTCGCCCACGGCCGAAGTCGATTCTTTAGAATCAGAGGGACTGAGGATAATTTGTCCCTGGACCTGACATTTGCTCGTGAGCGCCAGATTCTGGTTAGGTCTTTCAGTTTGGCTTTCATTAGGATGTTCGTCACTGATGCAAACTGGAGTGAACCCAAGGATCCTTTCCTGAGTCCTTCTTGACGCCAGTTTGTGACTTAGAAATCGTTGACTGACTTCGCTATTTCTTTCCTTTTGGTTGATGGAATCGACAGAGTATGGGAGGATAGATTCCATTGAATGCCCAGCCACTGAAAGTTTGACTCTGGAGTGAGTCTTGACTTGGTCCTGTTTATTCTTGAAGCCTAGATATTCCCAGGTACTGAATCACACTTTCAGTGTTGCTCTGTTGCATTTCTCGACTGTTTGAAGCCCAGATCAACCAATCGTCGAGATACGCTACTACCATAATCCCTTGTGACCTGAGTTGTTGGCACTACCACTTCCGCCAGCTTCGTGAACACCCTGGGTGCTACGTTGAGCCCGAAAGGAACTACCTTGAAGGAGAATGCCTGGTCGCCTATCTTGAATCCCAGATACGGACGGAAGTGTCTTGCAATAGGGATATGATAGTAAGCGTCTGTAAGATCGATAGAGGTGGTGACGGCCCAACGGGGAAGTAAGGTCCGCACCTGCGAGATCGTGAGCATCTTGAACTTGTCGCAGTGAATGGCTAAGTTTAAGTCGGGACAAGTCTAAGATTACCCTTCTTTTTTGTGAGCCTTTCACTTTGGCACCGCTGAACAAGCGACCTTGAAATTTTAATCTTTTGACTCTCGCTATAGCTCCTTTCTGAAGGAGATCCTCCGCATACTCCGTCAGTTCCTTGGAAGGAAGTTGACGGAAAGGTCTGGATGGGGGTGGGTTCGTTAACCAGCTCCAACCCAGGCCTTTTGACACAATGCTCTGAGCCCACTTGCTGAAGTTCCACCGGTGGCGAAAGTGAAACAGCCTCCCTCCTACCTGAAGTTCTTCATTGGTTCTGGTAACCTCCTCGGCCTCCTTGAAGTGTTTTCCCCTATTAAAGGGACCTCCCGATCCTCTCCCACGAAAGGAACGGTTACCTCTGCCTCCCTTACCCGAGCGGTCATACTTCTGTGAAGATTGACTCTCGAAGGCTTGATTGTAAGCTGGAGAGATGGCGTAAGAGGTGGAGGGCTGAGGCTGAGGGGAGATCACGTAAATTGGCTGTGATTGAGCCTTTGAAGTGGAAGGTTGGGCTGTTTGCACTAAGGGAACCGCCGGAACTTGCTGAGGAAAGCGTGGCTGCTTTTTCTGGTAAGGCTGGAAACGCCTGGGTTTCCTTTGCCCCTTACCTTTAGCTGATAGATCTTGCCTCCTCTTAGCCGTAAGGCCCCAACGGTCTTTAACGGCTCTGGTTCAACCTCGTAGCCTCTGACTGGACTTCCTTCACCATGGCTTCTGGGAAGAGATCTGCTCCCCAGATGTTCGACGAGAGTAACCTATTCGGCTCGTGCCGAATGGTTGCTTCTTGTAGGACATGCCTTCCTACAATTCGTCCTAGCAGTGGCAAACTCAAACATATCTGACTGTACCGTTTGAGTCAGGGATTTGGTCATAAGTTTGAAAAGCGGCTCTGAACCATAGGCTATGGTGGCCACCTCGGTCATAGCCATAGAATTAATCGATCTGGCTAATCGCGATTTGGCGTCAAATTCAGCCTGAATAAGGCTATCTGGGAGCCTGGGTAGCTTTTCACCAAACTGCTCCATAGCACAGTCCGGTTTGAGTTTGCCAGCTGAGAAGGTGTTCGTAAGTCTTCCCACAATTCTCCGGCTGAAGGAAGTAACGGAGATGTGGGATCTGCTTCCTTCAGTTTGAGGTATGGGGTCCCCTTCTGGGCCGCTGGAATGGTAGACCTTGCGATCTTTGTCAGGAAAGGGAAGCGGGGTACTCGCATCCATTGTGAAGATGGTAAAGGGACTCTTGAAAGGTTGTATTTTCGTATTAGAACAATCCATGTCCTCTAAACACCTGAGCCATTCTCTCTGAGCCTGGTCTCGTGAATAGAGGACTGTCTCCTTTGGTACCCTATCATCCCGAATCATGGCTGAGGCGGTGAGCCTTGCGTAGCCTATGAACGGGGGCTGGAGGTCTTCCGGGTAGAACTCGAAGTCCTCTATCCTTCGAGTTCCAAATTCCGGTATAGAAATGAGTCCGTCTTGGAAGGGGGCGTATGACGCTACTCTCCACGGGTTGTTCATCGAGAACGGAGGTAGAGAGTCATACGGGGGAAGCTGGGCTCCACCTGTATTGAAAGGTGGAGGAGAGGCTAGAGGAGCTTGGCTCAGTCCGGCTATAATGGAGTCTTGAGAAGTAATCCTATCCGACAACCGAGAGATCATTTGTTCCATGCTACTCTTTAGAGACCCAACCAGGTCGCCCACCTGTTATAACAGGTCAGCATTGGAGTCCAAAGCCGGAGCTGCTGCGGAGGTGGAGGGGTGGCTCTGAATCGGAACCAAGGGTAGCGGAACTGACGACTCTGCCGGAGTGTGAGATCTCTCTCTGGAGGATTTACTCCTCGAGGACTTAGAGCCGGACCCAGAAGCTTTAGATCTGTCTGCTCCGGGATTCCTAGCCGGAGACTTACGAGAGGAGGATGGCGCCGAAGCCGTCTTCTCAGACGACGACGACGTCTTTGTCAAGGATTTCACTGCTTGACCCTTGACCTTGGGTCTAACCGAAGCGTCAGGAGGAGTATACAATTCATCACCCGTAAAGCCTTGGAAGGATGGAGAGGTTGCAGGAGTAGAAGAAACAGTTACGCCCAAGGGTGACCCTTGGGTGTCCACCTTACCTACCTCGACCAACAGGTCGTCTACACCTACCATAGGTTCTATATTAATATCCAACGTCGCGACTTCCGTGGAGATGTCCTGGTCCTGGTCAGTCAATGAGGCAGCCAGCTGTTGCTGGATGAAGGCGATAGTCGGGGCCGCCTCTACTGGGTCGACGTATCCTGTCGCCTTGCCTCCGGGGAAGATTAGTACCGCCAACCTTTTCTCCAGGATGTAGGGCATACCCTTGGCGGCGTTCTTCCCGAAACCGCCGACCCAGGCCCGCAGGGTTGCCAGTGCGGTATCCCTCACTGCCGGCGCCTGGAAGAGAGGGTATTGATTAGATTTAAGAATCACTTAAAACTAAAACTTAAAGTATAAATTAAACTTATAGGGGCTATAGGGCCCCTTGAATTTTCCTTAAGTTAGAGTGATTGATGAAAACTTAAGCACTACAACAGATGCGGACCAGCTACCGGAGATGGTAATTACTTACCCCGTCTAAAAGCTGGCTCACCAGATCGTAACATATGGTACACGTCTCATGGTACCAGACCTGGATGTCCCCGTGCGGAGTCGCGCATGGAGCATGGGACCGGCAAACTTCGTGTCCACACGGGTCCTGAAGTGTGGCGGCGCATCCCGGATGCTCACAGTTGGTGGTCTGTAAGTGGAAAGACACATGAGTATCTTAAAGAATATCACTTACAGGCTAAAGGACAGAAGAACTCCGTTGCATGCCGGAGCTCGGAAAAAATTTGGGCATAACCCCTCCCTTAATCGCCTGAATAGGCTATAACCCCGGAGAGATCCGGTGAGACAGGTAAGGGAGGGGGGATGGTTTAAGGTACTTAAGATAAACTTAATAGTTAAACCTAATAACACTTAAACCTAAACTCGAACGTACCGGACTAAGTCCAGTGCGTGGCGGAGTGTTGTAACTCAGCGAGACGGAGAGGTTAGCAGGGACCAACTGTATGTTCCGGTCCACTCTGCTGGGTGGACTAGCACCTTTCCGCTGGATGCCAGGACTCCGGTGGTAAAGGAGCCCTAGTAAGGTGGGAAAGAGCGAGAGGACATACAGTAAGTCCTCGGGTTACGCTGGTCTCGACTTACGATGTTTCGTGGTTACGAACGCGCCCCCATAAAAATATAAAAAATAATATTTTGCGTCGTTCCGTCTTACGCGGTTTAGCGTCGTAAGCAACGTAAACAAACGCGAACTAAGTTCCAGGCGCACGGCGGAAGAATACGCTTTGTGGGGGAGAGGACGGCGTCGCTTCGCTACGCTCATTCCTCGCCCATACGCCATTTTGGTTGTTTACACTGCCTCTCTCTCCCTCGTGTTGTATCGTTTTTGTAACTTTTTGCTCTTTGTTATGGCTCCCAAGCGCAAGGCGGACTCTTCTGATGGTAGTGCATCGAAGAAAAGAAAGGCCATCACCATGGAAATTAAAGTGGACATTATAAAGCGATCTGAGAAGGGAGAAACGCCAACAAACATTGGCCGCTCGCTTGGCCTTAGCCGTTCGACCGTTGCTACCATTATCAAAGATAAAGAGCGCATCGTTGAACATGTGAAAGGATCTGCTCCTATGAAAGCGACAGTGATAACTAAGCAGCGTAGTGGTCTAATAATTGAAATGGAAAGGTTATTGGTGCTTTGGTTGGAAGACCAAAATCAACGGCGTATCCCAGTCAGCCTTATGGTGATTCAGTGTGCAAGCCAGTCAAACTAATAAAGGTAAGGAATTGTTCTCTCGTTGTTATTGATAGGTATTTACATTAAATCATGTGGTATTTTTTCTTTTTCAACATGGTTCCGACTTACGCTGAAATCGTGTTACGATGCATCGTAAGAACGGATCAACGTCGTAACTCGAGGACCCCATGTACAGGCTCAGGCTAGCAACGGAGCGACGGGGTAGCAACGGAGGGGGGAAAGGCCAGTCCCCCCCCCACGTTACCATCCGGCCGGACCGAGAAGCCGGAGAGGTCGAGTCCAGTCTGGGTCTGTCCCGTCCCTCTACTCCCTCCGCCTGGGGGGAGAGAGGGAGGCAGGCTCGGGTATGCGGAGCGAGCATGGGTAGACCGACCCACCCCCCCCGACTCTATAGAAGAGCGGGAGGGGGGGAAGGTGACTGGACAGGCGTCTGGCTGCCTCGTGATCACGTAGTGACCACGGGGCAGTAAGAACAAAACAAAGACAACTAAGCCTCGGACAAACCAACTGATCAGAGAGATGCTATCGGGAAGCAACCGAACTGATGAGCGGTAGCATATAGGCCCACTGGACCATAACCAACTGATCAGAGAGATGCTATAGGGAAGCAACCGAACTGATGAGCGGTAGCATATAGGCCCAATGGGCCATGACCTAGGCTAAGCAAGCCAGACGCCTAACTAACCTAAACAAATATCAAATAAATAATTCAAATGAATAATAATGAAAGAAAGAAAACAATATAGTAGGAGAAAAAATCCAGGAGTGTACGACTAACCCGAAGGCAAGTCTACCACTCAAAGCTAGTCGGGGCTGATACTAAGAGCCGTGGCTAGGGTCTGGATAGAAGGAGCCTACATAAGGTAAAAGACATGCATGCATGACAAACCCGTGTAGACCGTACCCTAAGTAAAGCGGATAATTAAAATAGAGCGTACATAAATAAGGGGATGTTCTGGGTATGGGTGACCAAGAACGAACCCACCACGAGGCAGAACCATGCTGCCATGCTTCCGACCTAGAGTTCGTATTTATACCTAAAAAACGGCAAATACGGGCTCAGGGCCGGAAAAAACCAACTAACAATAAATACTGAGTACTTAACTTAGCTGCTGCGATGGCTGCACGCTCCATGGTAAATAAATCCAACGAAAGGGCACAAAAAAACACAGAGAGAAAAAAATGGCACGTGTGAATCGTGTGCGCTAACTGAAAAGGATGGCCACCAGAGGCGCAGCAGTCGGCAGCATGGGATGGAGTAGTAGTAGTACTTGCTGCCCACTCTGTGGGTCGGCTCCCCTCTTGGAGGGATTTTGTAGTGGGAGATTTCTATTGGCATTTGGCTCGTGGTAGTGGTCTCACTCGCCATAGTGTTCATACCGACACCCTCTTGGAGGGTGAGCGAGTCAGTTATACTGACCTTTTTCTTTATTTATTTATTCTCTGGTATGTGTTAGTACATTTACCCTAGAAATAATAGATTAAAGGATATTTCGCGCAGCGACACGAGCTGAGCCCAGAAAAACATCCTCTGACAACGTGGAGGATAGTTACAAAAGCTGCCTTAATTTATATCATATGTACAAAAAATAAAAATACCCTATATGTGATATATTTTCATACACATTTTAAACAAGAGCATGAACATTTATAAAATCGAAAATCGATTGCTAAATTTGCACTCTTTTTAACTTTATATTTTTGGAAGAGCGCAGCAGCTGCTTACAAAAGAATGAAGTATGAAAAAACATTGTATTTCATAACATGAAGGGCAATTTCAATTCAAAGCTGCCTTAGTATCATATTTTTTTGCGCAGAATTAGAAATACCCTATGCGTAATACATTTGCATACACCTTTTAAACATAAAAGCATGACAATTTATAAAATCGACACATTGATGGCTAAATTTGCACTTTTTTTAACTATATTTTCGGAAGAGCGGCAGAAGGCGGCTTTCAAGAATGAACATGAAAGAAAATCATATTTGATAACGTGAAGGGCAGTTTCAAAAGCTGCCTTTGTATCATATTTATGTGCAGAAATGAAAAATACCTATACATAATACATTTTAATACACATTTTAAACATAAAATCATGAACATTTATAAATTGACACATCCATAGCTAAATTTGCACTCATTTAACTCGAAATTTTCGGCATAGAACAGTGTCGCATATATTTTACTCTAATACCTATGTAATAGTTCACAATACAATTTTTTAATATCATTTGCATAACCTTTATGGGCTGAATGGTATTTCTACAGATGTATGTACTCGTTAGACATAACGGCGCTAGCTGCACTGGTTGACCAAAAATTGTGCCGTAAAAATACCTTAAAATGCCTTATTTTTGTTTTTTTAATGAATATGTTTGACGACAGCCGTAAAACCGATTCGCTGTTGAGCGATTGTGCCATTGACCGCGGGCCGCCTGTATTTTGATGTTATTTTCATGACTAAGTACAGTTTTGTGATACAAAATTTGTTTACTGATTTTCAAATATTAATATTGATTAATACTGTATTAATAAGTTTAATAAGATTAAATGATATATATATAATTTAAAAATAATAATTCTCTCTCTCTCTCTTACAGAGATGTTATGTATTTTGTATGATTAAATGATTTAGTAATTTTCAAATACGTAATAATGTAAACAGCAATGATATCAATTCCACTAATAAAAGAAATACTGATCAGTTAAGTTTAGTAAAGATTTATAGTTCATAATAAAAAATTTTTAAAATAATGTAAGATTGAAAGAAAATCCATTCTACCCAACATCTTTCTTAATATTTTCAAATAACAATAATAATTATTATAAATACAATAATTTTTCTATCTTACTCTTTTAAATAAGGATAACTCTCTCTCTCTCTCTCTCTCTCTCTCTCTCTCTCTCTCTCTATCCTTTGCCCCACAAGATGCATATGTCATAGTGGTAACTCTCTCCCTCTGTTTTGGCTGGAAGTGTTACAAGTGCATGTACATATATATCTTAAGGGTACATTACTACTGTATTTTATGATAAAATAATAATTTACAGTACTATTTTCAAATAATATAAAGTTTAATGAGAATAACCAATAACAATAAAATTTCTCTCTCTCTCTCTCTCTCTCTTACTTTACTTATGTATTTGTTTTGTAGTATGATAAATAAATGATTTACTTAATAACTAATTTTCAAATATTAAGATCAATAAAAGAAATAGCAATTCCTAGTCTTTTTATCCACTTCGAGAAAGGAGGATGAAGGAGTAAATGACAGTTTGATATACATTTTGGTGGAGGTGAAGGAGTCGGAGTTATAAGGAGTTATGTATTCTCTCTCTCTCTCTCTCTCTCTCTGTGTTTGTTAGGCTGTATGTATATATCTGTAATGGTAAAATTTTTAAATGACTTTGAAATTATATTTATAATAATATAATCTCAAAGATAATACAGTAATAGGGTAGTAATTTAAGGTATATATGAAGTAAGATGTTATTTAAGGTATACATTTGGTATTTGAACTCTCAAAATAGGCAGATATAAGCATTTTTAGAGGGAGTTCTAAGTATTTGCAGGTTTTAACTATTCAAGAGGAATCTGGTATGCATCCCCTGCAAATACAGTGGCCAACTGTACATATATATAAGGTCCCTAGAGAAATCTGCAAGAGGGGGTTTGACTGTACTATATAGTATGTACAAACTGTACAAAAAAGGGATTTTGACAAAGGAAAATCTATTTTTATGGGGGAAGACCTGTGTCGCCCGGTGAAAGTTCCTGTAGCTCACTTTTCTAAGTATAAATAGATCCTAAATATACCAGAGAAAAAAGCTAGCATGGTATGCTGAAGTTACTACCCTCAGCTCGATCACCCCAAGGGCGTCGGTATAGCACTAGGGGGAGTGGAAGCCACTACCAACAGGTCTTCTTGCCAATTAGAGGATTCCTTTCAAAATCCCTCCCACGGCGAGAGCCGTTACAAAGGTTACTCCCCCCCCCTACCTTCCGCTCGCTCTCGCTACTACTAATGCCACCCGCCCGCCATCTTCATTCCTGGAATAGACACCCAAGCTTGGACTGGCTAAGGGTGGGGAAGAAGGGATGGGTTCACCGGGCGACACAGGTCTTCCCCCAGAAATAGATTTTTCCTTTGTCAAAATCCCTTTTTTTGGGTTTGACCAGTGTCTGCCGGTGAAAAAGTATCATAGAATTCCCATCCAAGCTTAACAGATACCAAACAAGTATATAAAAGGGATAATGAAGCCTAAGGTTCACTTAAAGAATAAATTTAATGCGCCGTAATAAGGCGGAAAACTTACTTACTAATTAAAACTAGGACTTAAACTAGAGCTTAAAACTAGTAATAATAAAGCAATATAATAGAATGGTATCTGAAGCAATATACAAAAAAATATGTACAGACAGGTCAGTGATACCAATATGGTCTCAATGCTATGTACAAGTTCCAGTGACGGGATGGCAAACAAACCAGCCTGGCCCGGAAGAGAGAGGGTTGGCAGGGAATACGAGCGAGGCAGGTATGAAGGAGCGAGTATTTTAAGGGAAAAAGGGCTAACCAAAAGGGCTAAGGAAGGAGTTGGTAAGACTCAGTCATTCATTGGGAGACTATGCTCCCTGCAGCCACTGTTGAGAATTTAAGGGCCTCTAAGTTCTTGAGATAGTGGCGTTTAAATACTGCTGGAGATCCTTCCAACCCATATATTTCTTCAGGTCTTCGAAATTCATATTGTAAAAATTAGTTAATGGAGGTAGCCACACTGCTCGGATGTCATGGACGTGTGGGATTGAATCCGGGTGGCCTGTTTTAATAAAGTAGAGTATTTGTTGACTAACACCTTTAAGAGAAATCGTACCACCTTTCTCTCTATAGAAAGAGGGCCTGGAGATTTTTTCGGAAGTCCTGGCCAGATAGGATTTAAGGGTAATGACAGGACACAATGATGCGTCTTGTGTCAGAGGAATAATTTCCATGGAGCCCATCTGTTTTGTGGGTCCTCATTC
The DNA here is from genome assembly GCF_015104395.2 of Macrobrachium nipponense. NCBI lineage: Eukaryota > Metazoa > Arthropoda > Malacostraca > Decapoda > Palaemonidae > Macrobrachium > Macrobrachium nipponense. Next base: position 146,420,023 of record NC_087200.1, read on the forward strand.
TTAGCCAAGAATTCCCGATCTGGGGATAGTAATACTTCACCCAACGGGAGGAATTCAACATATCTGGATTTCTAGAGAGAGCCGAGAGTTCAGATATTCTGGCACCTGAAGCCAGGGCCATTAAGAATAAGGTCTTCCCGAGAAGGGTTATATATGAGCATGACTCATTATCAGTGTCTGAGACTAATTTAAGTACATCATCAACACCAGGAGACCGTATCGGGGCGTCTATTGGTCTCGGACGGGCACATGCTCTTGGAATCGAGGAGAAGTGTGAATCTGAACAAGTTAATATTAAAGCCAAGCTGAAAAATCTTCCTTAAGGCCGATTTGATCGTAGTAATGGTACTAGCAGCTAGGCCTTTTTCAATAGTTCTAAAAGAACGAAATTGCCAGATTTGTAGTCATATTTTGAGCATCTGAATTTTTTAGAAAATTGGCCAACATCTTCACTGCTGAATCATACTGCCTGAGCGTTGATTCTCTTTTATCTGATTCTATGAATAAGATGTTTAGTGGATCAATCTAGCGTCCTTTGGGCCGCCAACTTCATGAAGCCCATAAAGTTAGGGCACCCAGAATTCTTGAGAAGCTGACACAGTCGAGGGGGTTTTGTACTACGTGTGTCAGTTTCTGGACTGGAGGGGGAATCCGTTTGGGCCGGAGATTCAGTTCTAGAGAGGTGGAAACCAGTTTGCTCTTTGGGCCAGCTGGGTGGGTGCCACCAATGCTACCTGTCCCATGAAAGATCTTAGCTTGTGCAGGACCTTCATCTTGATTTCGTGGCGGAACAAGATCTACTTGCAGGTCCGGGACCTGATTGCAAATTCAACGGAACGACTACCTGTCCCAGGGACCACTTCCGACTCCAGCGGAGTCATCCTGGAAAGTGAGTCTGCGATGACATTTCTTACTCCAGCCAGGTGGGTGGCTGACAGGTGCCAATGATTTTTTTGTTGCTAACGAAAAACAAAAAATCGCAATCATTACATGAATTATTTTGCTTGACCTGGAGCCTCCTCTGTTTATGGAGTGGACGACTACTAAGCTGTCCGAGACTAATCTTATATGAGTGTTTCTGGTTGGAGCCAGGCGTTTTAAGATCAAGAAAATGGCCATCGCTTCTAGTGTTGATGCGGAACTGGCGGAATATCTCCAACCACGTTCCCTGGACTTTCTTGTGTTGTGAATAGCCTCCCCAACCGCTCCGAGATGCATCCGTGTGGATAGTTAGAGACGGCGGAGGGAATTGTAGTGGTACTGATTTGGCCCGGTTTCGGCGTTCCGTCCGTGGACGAGCCTTTTTGTTAAAATAGATGGAATTATAGAGATCTTGTCCCTGAGGTTGACATTGGCTCTCTTTCTCCAGACTCGATTGATATCCTTCAGTCTGGCTTTCAATAGGAGATCTGTTACCGACGCAAACTGTAGCGAACCTAGGATTCTCTCTTGGGTACGCCGAGAAGCCTTTTTGTTCTTGAGGAACTATCTCGTAGCCTTCGCTATCTCTCTGACCTTCTTGATGAGAGAGGGATAGTTTGTGCTTGTTTAGGTCACTTTGGATTCCCAACCATTGAAAATGTTATTGTTATTATACAATTAAGTTTGTTCATACTTACCTGGCAGATATATATATAGCTGTATTTTTCTGAAGTCCGACAGAATTTTCAAACTCGCGGCACACGCAGTGGGCGGCAGGTGGTAGTACCCATTCCCGCCGCTGGGAGGCGGATATCAGGAACCATTCCCATTTTCTATTCATATTTTATTAATGCCCCTGTCTCCTGAGGGGAGGAGGGCGGGCAATTTAATTATATATATCTGCCAGGTAAGTATGAACAAACTTAATTGTATAATAACAATAACATTTTGTTCATGCCACTTACCTGACAGATATATATATAGCTGAATCCCACCTTCGGATGGTGGGAAGAGACAGAATAGGATTTTTTAGGAAACTTAAATTAAGTAGATGATATACATCTTGGTTCCTCACCTGTTTGCAAAGTATACTATGTGATTACTGTCACTTAATCTGCTTTTGCTTAAATCAGAGTTGCCAGCCAGGTGGAGACCTGTAGTGCTGGTGCGCTCTGGATGATCTGTCAACGGGTACGAGACCTCAACGTGACAAGACCATCGAGGCCATACATATGAGGGCAACGAAGCAACTGACCACCACCTGACCAACTATTCACAAAAACCCCTTAAAACTAACTAAAGGATGGGAGATCTTCACATAAGACTCACCACAACCTAAAAACACAACAACAAAACTAACCTAATCCTAACTAAGGGATAGGGAAAGAGCTACTTCCGGACCCCAAGACTGTGTCCGCAGAAACGTATGGCCCCAGTGAATTACAATCGTCATAAATCGTTCTCACATCCCTTAGGTAATGTGAGGCGAAGACGGAGTTACTCCTCCAAAATGTGCAATCAAGAATGTCCTTGATTGACATGTTCTTTTGGAAGGCAAGAGAGGTAGCGACAGCTCGAACTTCGTGCGCTTTCACTCGTAAGAGGCTCAAATCAGTCTTCTGGAAAGATGAATGAGCCTCCTTAATGACGTCCCTTAGAAAGAAAGCAACAGCATTCTTCGATAAGGTAACTGTTCTCTTCACAGAGCACCAGAGATACCTGAGGGACCTCTTACCTCTTCCAAAATCAAAAAACGGTCCACTATCGCGCATGCCAATTCAAACAATCCAATTCAATACCAAAAAACCAATCAGATACTTAAAAGTGAGTCAAATCCAAAAAATCCTGAGCAGAGGTCTGTAAACAGTTGTTTACCGACCGGCGACAGAAAAAAAATATGAATAGAAAATGGGAATGGTTCCTGATATCCGCCTCCCAGCGGCGGGAATGGGTACTACCACCTGGCCGCACTGCGTGTGCCGCGAGTTTTGAAATTCTGTCGGACTTCAGAAATACAGCTATATATATACTGTCAGGTAAGTGGCATGAACAAACTCAAATGGGAAGCCGGAACTAGCCGAGATTTTTCCTTGTTT
>NC_087200.1:146423539-146455290 GCF_015104395.2 Macrobrachium nipponense
AAACAAGGAAAAATCTCGGCTAGTTCCGGCTTCCCAGTTTCAATGGTTGGGAATCCAATGTGACCTAAACAAGCACAAACTATCCCTCTCATCCAAGAAGGTCAGAGAGATAGCGAAGGCTACGAGACAGTTCCTCAAGAACAAAAAGGCTTCTCGGCGTACCCAAGAGAGAATCCTAGGTTCGCTACAGTTTGCGTCGGTAACAGATCTCCTATTGAAAGCCAGACTGAAGGATATCAATCGAGTCTGGAGAAAGAGAGCCAATGTCAACCTCAGGGACAAGATCTCTATAATTCCATCTATTTTAACAAAAAGGCTCCGTCCACGGACGGAACGCCGGAACCTGGCCAAATCAGTACCACTACAATTCCCTCCGCTGTCTCTAACTATCCACACGGATGCATCTCGGAGCGGTTGGGGAGGCTATTCACAACACAAGAAAGTCCAGGGAACGTGGTCGGAGATATTCCGCCAGTTCCGCATCAACACTCTAGAAGCGATGGCCATTTTCTTGACTCTAAAACGCCTGGCTCCAACCAGAAACACTCATATAAGATTAGTCTCGGACAGCTTAGTAGTCGTCCACTCCATAAACAGAGGAGGCTCCAGGTCAAGCAAAATAATTCATGTAATGATTGCGATTTTTTCGTTAGCAACAAAAAATCATTGGCACCTGTCAGCCACCCACCTGGCTGGAGTAAGAAATGTCATCGCAGACTCACTTTCCAGGATGACTCCGCTGGAGTCGGAGTGGTCCCTGGACAGGTAGTCGTTCCGTTGAATTTGCAATCAGGTCCCGGATCTGCAAGTAGATCTGTTCGCCACGAAATCCAAGATGAAGGTCCTGCACAAGCTAAGATCTTTCATGGGACAGGTAGCATTGGTGGCACCCAGCTGGCCAAAGAGCAACTGGTTTCCACCTCTTCTAGAACTGAATCTCCGGCCCAAACGGATTCCCCGTCCAGAACTGACACAGGTAGTACAAACTCAGACTGTGTCAGCTTCCTCAAGAATTCTGGGTGCCCTAACTTTATGGGCTTCATGAAGTTGGCGGCCCAAAAGGACGCTAGTATTGATCCACTAAACATCTTATTCATAGAATCAGATAAAAGAGAATCAACGCTCAGGCAGTATGATTCAGCAGTGAAGATGTTGGCCAATTTTTTCTAAAAAATTCAGATGCTCAAAATATGACTACAAATCTGGCAATTTCGTTCTTTAGAACTATTGAAAAAGGCCTAGCCGCTAGTACCATTACTACGATCAAATCGGCCTTAAGGAAGATTTTTCAGCTTGGCTTTAATATTAACTTGTCAGATTCACACTTCTCCTCGATTCCAAGAGCATGTGCCCGTCCGAGACCAATAGACCGCCCCCATACGGTCTCCTGGTTGTTGAATGATGTACTTAAATTAGTCTCAGACACTGATAATGAGTCATGCTCATATATAACCCTTCTCGGGAAGACCTTATTCTTAATGGCCCTGGCTTCAGGTGCCAGAATATCTGAACTCTCGGCTCTCTCTAGAAATCCAGATATGTTGAATTCCTCCCGTTGGGTGAAGTATTACTATCCCCAGATCGGGAATTCTTGGCTAAGAATGAGGACCCACAAAACAGATGGGCTCCATGGAAAATTATTCCTCTGACACAAGACGCATCATTGTGTCCGGTCATTACCCTTAAATCCTATCTGGCCAGGACTTCCGAAAAATCTTCAGGCCCCCTTTCTATAGAGAGAAAGGTGGTACGATTTCTCTTAAAGGTTAGTCAACAAATACTCTACTTTATTAAACAGGCCAACCCGGATTCAATCCCACACGTCCATGACATCCGAGCAGTGGCTACCTCCATTAACTAATTTTACAATATGAATTTCGAAGACCTGAAGAAATATACGGGTTGGAAATCTCCAGCAGTATTTAAACGCCACTATCTCAAGAAGAGGCCCTTAAATTCTCAACAGTGGCTGCAGGGAGCATAGTCTCCCCTGAATGACCGAGTCTTACCAACTCCTTCCCTTAGCCCTTTTGGTTAGCCCTTTTTACCTTAAATACTCGCTCCTTCATACCTGCCTCACTCGTATTCCCTGCCAACCCTCTCTCTTCCGGGCCAGGCTGGTTTGTTTGCCATCCCGCCACTGGAACTTGTACATAGCATTGAGACCATATTGGTATCACTGACCTGTCTGTACACATTTTTTTGTATATTGCTTCAGATACCATTCTATTATATTGCTTTATTATTACTAGTTTTAAGCTCTAGTTTAAGTCCTAGTTTTAATTAGTAAGTAAGTTTTCCGCCTTATTACGGCACATTAAATTTATTCTTTAAGTGAACCTTAGGCTTCATTATCCCTTTTATATACTTGTTTGGTATCTGTTAAGCTTGGATGGGAATTCTATGATACTTTTTCACCGGCAGACACTGGTCAAACCCAAAAAAAGGGATTTTGACAAAGGAAAAATCTATTTCTGGGGGAAGACCTGTGTCGCCCGGTGAACCCATCCCTTCTTTCCCCACCCTTAGCCAGTCCAAGCTTGGGTGTCTATTCCAGGAATGAAGATGGCGGGCGGGTGGCAGTAGTAGTAGCGAGAGCGAGCGGAAGGTAGGGGGAGTAACCTTTGTAACGGCTCTCGCCGTGGGAGGGATTTTGAAAGGAATCCTCTAATTGGCAAGAAGACCTGTTGGTAGTGGCTTCCACTCCCCCTAGTGCTATACCGACGCCCTTGGGGTGATCGAGCTGAGGGTAGTAACTTCAGCATACCATGCTAGCTTTTTTCTCTGGTATATTTAGGATCTATTTATACTTAGAAAAGTGAGCTACAGGAACTTTTCACCGGGCGACACAGGTCTTCCCCCATAAATAGATTTTCCTTTGTCAAAATCCCTTTTTTGTACAGTTTGTACATACTATATAGTACAGTCAAACCCCCCCCCCCCTCTTGCAGATTTCTCTAGGGACCTTATATATATGTACAGTTGGCCACTGTATTTGCAGGGGATGCATACCAGATTCCTCTTGAATAGTTAAAACCTGCAAATACTTAGAACTCCCTCTAAAAATGCTTATATCTGCCTATTTTGAGAGTTCAAATACCAAATGTATACCTTAAATAACATCTTACTTCATATATACCTTAAATTACTACCCTATTACTGTATTATCTTTGAGATTATATTATTATAAATATAATTTCAAAGTCATTTAAAAAATTTTACCATTACAGATATATACATACAGCCAATAACACAGAGAGAGAGAGAGAGAGAGAGAGAGAGACATAACTCCTTATAACTCCGACTCCTTCACCTCCACCAAAATGTATATCAAACTGTCATTTACTCCTTCATCCTCCTTTCTCGAAGTGGATAAAAAGACTAGGAATTGCTATTTCTTTTATTGATCTTAATATTTGAAAATTAGTTATTAAGTAAATCATTTATTTATCATACTACAAAACAAATACATAAGTAAAGTAAGAGAGAGAGAGAAAAAAATTTTATTGTTATTGGTTATTCTCATTAAACTTTATATTATTTGAAAATAGTACTGTAAATTATTATTTTATCATAAAATACAGTAGTATGTACCCTTAAGATATATATGTACATTCACTTGTAACACTTCCAGCCAAAACAGAGGGAGAGAGTTACCACTATGACATATGCATCTTGTGGGGCAAAGGATAGAGAGGAGAGAGAGAGAGAGAGAGAGACGATGGCGAGAGGAGAGAGAGAGAGGAGAGAGAGACGATTCGAGAAGAGAGAGGAAGAGAGAGTAGAGAGAGAGAGAGAGAGAGAGAGAGAGAGTTATCCTTATTTAAAAGAGTAAGATAGAAAAATTATTGTCTTTATAATAATTATTATTGTTATTTGAAAATATTAAGAAAGATGTTGGGTAGAATGGATTTTCTTTCAATCTTACATTATTTTAATCTATGAACTATAATCTTACTAACTTACTATAGTATTTTCTATAGTGAATTGATATCATTGCTGTTTACATTATTACGTATTTGAAAATTACTACATCATTTAATCATACAAAATACATACATCTCTGTAAGAGAGAGAGAGAGAATTATTATTTTTAAATTATATATGATATCATTTAATCTTATTAAACTTATTAATACAGTATTAATCAATATTAATATTTGAAAATCAGTAAACAAATTTTGTATCACAAAACTGTACTTAGTCATGAAAATAACATCAAAATACAGGCGGCCCGCGGTCAATGGCACAATCGCTCAACAGCGAATCGGTTTTACGGCTGTCGTCAAACATATTCATTAAAAAAATAAGGCATTTTAAGGTATTTTTACGGCACAATTTTCGGTCAACAGTGCAGCTAGCGCCGTTATGTCTAATGAGTACATACATCTGTAGAAATACCATTCAGCCCATAAAGGTTATGCAAATGATATTAAAAAATTGTATTGTGAACTATTACATAGGTATTAGAGTAAAATATATGCAACACTGTTCTATGCCGAAAATTTCGAGTTAAATGAGTGCAAATTTAGCTATGGATGTGTCAATTTATAAATGTTCATGCTTTTATGTTTAAAATGTGTATTAAAATGTATTATGTATAGGTATTTTTTATTTCTGCACATAAATATGATACAAAGGCAGCTTTTGAAACTGCCCTTCACGTTATCAAATATGATGTTCTTTCATGTTCATTCTTGAAAGCCGGCTTCTGCCGCTCTTCCGAAAATATAGTTAAAAAAAGTGCAAATTTAGCCATCGATGTGTCGATTTTATAAATTGTCATGCTTTTATGTTTAAAATGTGTATGCAAATGTATTACGCATAGGGTATTTCTAATTCTGCGCAAAACTATGATACTAAGGCAGCTTTTGAAATTGCCCTTCATGTTATGAAATACAATGTTTTTTCATATTCATTCTTGTAAGCAGCTGCTGCCGCTCTTCCAAAAATATCAAGTTAAAAAGAGTGCAAATTTAGCAATCGATTTTTCGATTTTATAAATGTTCATGCTCTTGTTTAAAATGTGTATGAAAATATATCACATATAGGGTATTTTTATTTTTGTACATATGATATAAATTAAGGCAGCTTTTGTAACTATCCTCCACGTTGTCAGAGGATGTTTTTTCATGTTCGTTCTTGTCCACCACTGTTCCAAAAAGTGTATGGTGTTATTTCATTAATTAACCATCTTTTCCATAAATCCTTTAAAAAGTTATTCATTACTTCACTGTATCCAATAATATTGTATGTATTCTCATATTATTGTATTATAAAATACTACGGCAAATCTAAGCTAGTACTCTGCGGAGCAGCCAATGGTTTGGTTTCAAATCAGCTGATGGCGAACACGAGTTTGTTTCGCCGTAATTAACGCAATTCTGAGCGAATTTTCTTGCTTCAAGTTGGCATAAACGAATATCTAGATACTTGACTTATATGAGACAATGTTATTTTTCCCTAAACAACATGTTTTTAGGTGGAAATATATGAATTGAATATGTCTCGTTGTGATTGTGAATTTTTTTTTTTTTCGTTAACAGATTACGTTGGCGGCATGTTTATTGCGTGAAAAAATTATGTGATTCCGTTCGCAGTTTTCCTTTATATCGTCGTAATATGAACTTTACGTTATTTATCTTATTGGCGTGTGAAACCAACAGTAAAATGTGTTCTTTCAAGCACAGTAGTTTTGATTAAAATTATTTTATCTCAATTTTATCTACGGCTGTGTTTGAGGGCATACGTTTACTGGAACCTTATCCTTGTTGCCAATGCACGATAATAGTCATTAGCAGCTTGAAGAGTTTTCTCAGCTTCAGTTATAACAAGGTTTAAATTTAACAGTATATATTTCCTGAATGATCTTTGATCTATATTGATCTTTGATCTATAGCGAATAAAGTTATTACATTAAGATATCTCAGTTCTATTCTACATAACGTCATTTATAACAACTACGGTAATAGTGTACTATAGTACGACGATTGAAATACAAACCAAACGGATGTTATCGAATTCGGTTGTACTTTGAAAAAAAGTCATTTCACGTTCAGTTGTTCATGGCTGTACACGTTTATGCAATGAGTATAATGTTGAAACCATACTTTCATCATTCTCTTTTGCTGTTTTTGAACTTATGTAACTAAAAGATGGGATAAAGTTAGGCTATTGTAATTTGCTCTCTCATAAAATCGGATTATCGTAAGATGAATTATCATAACTTGAACACTACAGCTACCTGTACATGTATAAAACCTTATTATATCTTTACATACTCTAGACACCCAAAGGATTAAAGCTAGGCCTTTTTCACTTTACAGTATTAATAATACTATAATGTACTATACAGTAAATTCTTTATATCTATACTGCATAAATATAATTTTACTTATTGTGCCATCAGGGGTTTAAGGCTCCGTTTGACTGGTCTAGGGCGCTGTTAACGCGTCTAGAATTCCAAAAGAAGGTGTGCGGCAGCCGTAGACTTTAAAATTGCTTAGCGTCAAAAATCACTTAGCATCGGCGGCCAGGAACGGGAACCCCTGCCGTTAACCGAGGGCCGCCTGTACACTATGTAACTAGTGAATATTTGTCAACGGAAAAACCAGTGAATAAGCGATTGCCCAAGAAAAATGTGTGAATTGGCGAGTCCGCAAATCTCAAGAATGCAAATACAGAAGGTTGACTGTATACAGTGGTACCTTGACATACGAAAGGCTCAACTTACAAAAAACTCGAGATATGAAAGCAAATACGAAGATTTTTTTCGCTCTACATACGAAAATATTTCAAGTTACGAAAGGTTGTTGCTGTAAAGTCCCGAGATTCGCCCGGACCACCGAGAACAATTTTAAAACTCGCGCGCCGCCAACTGTGTAAACTCGCCACCATCCTCCTGCTCTCCCATTGGTTCCTGATGCTAGTCACCCCATAAGATCCTGCTCTCCTATTGGTCAGCATCTACCCCTTGTGCTCCATGTATTCTATTGGTAAAAGGATGCTGTAAATTGAAAAACTTATTCATGCAATACATTTAATCAAAAAAAAAACATTAGAATAGAAATGAATGGTTATTACTGTTTGGTAGTTTCAGTAGTTGAAGAGAGATAATGAAAATTTATGGCTTACTGTGTGCTAGGAAAAAGTGATTGCTTAGCGATCGTTCGGTACTCGTAAGTGCTGGATGTAAACAGAAGTTTGGAAGCTTTTTTTTTTTCTTAGATTGTTTATTATAGTTAATGATTACTTAATAATTATTTGAAATGAGTACATGCAATACATTTAATAAAAAAATTGTGAATTAGATATCATAAAATATAAAATAAATCAGACTGCTATCATCGAAGCCAACAAATATGTATTTTCTAGAATTCTTCTTCTGTTCTAATATTACGTATATGTTTCATTATAGCTGTCAGTAACTCGGTACCTCCATTAGGTAAAGATAGAATAAAGAATAGAAATGAATGGTTATTATACTGTGTGGTAGTTTCATTAGTTGAAGAGAGATACTAATGGGTTATTTTTTTGTTTGTTTGTGTATTATAGTTAATGATTAATTAATAATTATTTGAAATGAGTACATACTGATTATTTATACATTTTATTGGCATATTCTAAGCTTTAGCTTCTTAGGTTTAGATGTCAGAATCATAGACTAGGCTACAGTAGCAACTGCTAACATAGGCTAGGCTTATTGCTAAGGGACATATGCTAAAGTACTAACATATGCAGTAAAAATGGGGTTGAACATTACATGCAGTTGAATATTACTCAAGTATGTATATTATTTTGCCTTTTTGGAGTCATATTTCTTCCGTCGGATCAGCGTCGTAACCCTAGAACATGTGTTGTAGGCCTGGAAATATAATTTACTGAGCTGTTTTTGTAGGGCTTGGAAAGGATTAGGCATTTTACATGTAAAATGCGGTTCAAGATACGAAAAACTCATGATACGAAGGTCGCCTCGGAACGGATTAATTTCGTATCTCGAGGTACCACTGTACCCATTATTCACGGGAAATTCGCGTATTCGTGGTATTTTCTATGAGAACTATCCACAAATGACTGAATTTTCATATCAATTTCATGATTAAATGCACTTTTTGTGATAAAACTATTAAAAAAACCAGGTATAAGCATATTTAGTGGATTTTTCTTGAGTTCGAACTAACAAAATATGCAGTTTTAAGTGCTTTTATAGTTGTTCTAAGTATTCACAGAATCTAGCTATTCATGGGGGGAGAGGTGTCTGTACATTATTAAAATCTGAGATGGATCATTGCTAACATCACTCAGAAAATTCATAGCATAAGAAACATACTCACATGAATTTGTTCTGCCAATTCTCTGCCAGGAACAATAATTAAACCTAAGGGAGAGTTCATAGGAAAGTCTCTGGTAAGTTTTTTATAATTTGCAATTTGCTGCAGCAATGGGGCAAGAAAAGCAACCGTTTTTCCATTCCCTGTCTCAGCTGTAATTAAAGTATTCTTACCCTCCATGATATGGGGAATAGCTAAAGCCTGGAATAAAAATAACAATTATAGTACATATTCTAATAAGTTTCTGATAAAATAATGATGGAAAAACACTTCCAGCTTAAATAATAATAATAAATGTAACAAAATTTTACTTGGAGATTTATATGGCACTATGTATGCATGTAAAGTGTATTTAACATGATTATTCTCCAATATCGAACTTGGTTCTTCATCTATACCACATCATGTCACCATACCTTAGTAAAAAGTACGCCAGTAAAATAAGTTAACAAATCATATTACGTACCTGAATACTAGTTGGCATTTTAAATCCTAATTGTGCGATTTGTGTCAACAAATCTCTACCAAGACCTAGAGAATCAAAGTCATTTGGTTCATCATCCACTTGTTCAAAAGCTGGATTCTGAAACATACAGATGAAATAAATTTCAAAAACAATAATGAATCATGACAACTGGAGTATAAATAACGCTATAGTCGATTCACTTAAGGTGGATTCTTGTGCCTTCGAGATGTTTGTTTGGCGGCCTCTGATTGGTTGGTACCGGGAGGTAGGCTCTCGCTCATTGTGTCATATGTACGTTTGTAGCTTAGAAAACTAGCAGTATGTTTATATTTCTTCATTATCTCACGTTTTGCAAAAGATAGGAAAGTTTTGGTCATAGCAAATGATTCAGTATTAATCGTACAACTAAATAATCTTTTCCTGAAATCAATACGTTAAAACACAAAGGAATGACATTGAGTAAAAGTGAAGAGGAAACATTTCATTCTTTATACCTGTTTTTATTTATCATCGGATTTTGAATAACTCATGCGATCAAGATAAAATAAAACTTGTATTTTCATACAATAAAATCACCCTGAATATGCTGGTGCTTTCAGATTTTAGGTGTGTGTAATATTTGAAGAGAAAATGAAGAATATGTCTTAAAATGTTGCATCCGTACTTGACTCAGCCTGAAAGAAGTCAGTCTTTCTTAATTCTTTGTTGTTTATTACTTCACTGAGATTATTATTTCATATCACCCAAATAAGTCTCCGATATCTCTTTCGTTTGAAAATATATTCATGTAATAAAATTAGAAACAATATATTCATGTAATAAAATTAGAAACAATAACATTCTGATACAACCTAGTTGAAGAGTGCAAAGTTTGTCTACAGAGTTCAATTTCTTTGCTGGACTGAATTCCCTGCGGCCCACCTAGAACTGAGCTAACGATACCAGATACATCCATCTGATTATTATTATTTTTTTTTTATCATATATGTCCAGACATACTACAGTGGGCCCCCCGTATTCACGTTCTCCGGATTCGCGGACTCACACATTCACGGATTTCTCTCGGGAACGTTTCCCTGCATTATTCGTGGAAAATTCGTGCATTCGCGGTATTTTTCTATGAGAAATATCCACAAAAATTCCTGGTTTTTTAAATAAATTTCATCATAAAATGCACTTTTTGTGATAAAACTATTAAAAAACCAAGTGTGAACATTTTTAGTGGTTTTTCTTGAGTTTTAACTAACAAAATAGGCTGCTTTTAGCGTTTTTATAGGGGTTCCAAACATTTGCGGGTTCTAACTATTCATGTGGGGGTCTGGTACGCATCCCCCGCGAATACGGGGGGACCACTGTATATGATACTGGATTGAAAATGTTCGACAGTCATAATGGGAATTCTGTGTATTTAATTTCAGAAAATGTAATGATATAATATGGTAAATAATTTCAAAATTGCAACCTTCTTATATCGCTAATTGTAAACTCATATCTCTCACTGAGACGACAAACACAACGATGTCTTGCAGATCACATCACATTCTCTCGGCAATATCGTCAAACTTGAATAATTTACGGATGCAACATAATAAGACATAAGCTTCATTTTCTCTTTACATATCACACACATCTAAAATCTGAAAGCACCAGCATATTCAGGGTGAATTTGTTGTATGAAAATATAAGTTTTATTTTATCTTGATCGCTTTAATGATGCAAAATCCGATGATAAATAAAAACATCTATAAAAATTAAATGCTTCTCTCTTCACTTTTACTTGTTGTAATTCCTTTGTGCTTTCTTATTGAATTCAGGAAAAGATGACTTAGTTGTACAATTAATACCGAATCTTATGGTATGACCAAACCTTTCCTATCTTGTGCAAAACATGAAGTAAATTAAGAAGTATAAACATATTGCTAGTTTTCTGAGCCAGAGACAAATATAATGAGACACTGAGCAAGTGCCCTACCTCCTGGTATCAGCCAATCAGAGGCTGCCAAACGAACTTCTCGTAGGCACAAGAATCCACCTTGAATGAATCAACTATTGTATACCATATTCAACCTTGAGTATGTATCAATGTAGCATATACAAATTACCAAAATACAGTTTTATATAAGTAACATACCAAGTAGTAATTACTTAGCTAATGGCTATGCTTGCACAGCATCCTAAATTTAAAAATTTGGGAACAAGTGACTGTGGCAAAGCAGGGGTGACAAGCCCCGGCCCCCACGACAGGAGCTAGCAAGCGACAGAAGCCATCAGCGTCATTCTTGGTGTGCAACTTGCTCCTGAATTAATGTTCACCGGTTTTGCTGAAGTCAGTGACATATACTCTTTGGTTTTCAACTGTTACCTTCTGTTTGGTTTGATTTGCAACTTTAGCTCCTTTCTCCTTAACTTTATTAGTCAGTATGTCGGATTCTGTCACTTCCAGCCTTCGTTACAATAATAAGTGTAGGGGGACAAGTTTCTACAAGAGAGCTTAGTTGCTCTGAGTGTAAGGACTGGTACGAAAGTAGGTGGAAGCTTCTTGAGTCACATCTGAATAAGTTGGAGAAAGTAGGGCCTCCATTAGTAGAGATTCTTCACCTAGGCCTAAGGCAAACTCTGGTCTTGCTCTTCTCTCAACTCCTAGTAATAACCTTTCTCCCATCCTCAGTCCTCCCCCTCGTCCCCCTCCCACTCCCATGCTTCATTCCCATGCGTCTGAACCTGATGCCATTGCTAGTCTCGCATCTAGGATTAATTCAAAATTTGATCAGATTTAATCTAGTTGTAAGTTCTGTGTTGGAGTTAGGGGCGTCCCTTCAAGTCCTCATGGACAAGTTTGAGTGTTTGTGGTAAAGTGAACAGTGATAAAGTGTCCAGTGAAGTGTAAGTGGAGGAAGCGGTTTCCTGTTCCATCAGTTCTCTTAAAGGAAGATCACTGTCCTGCTCCCCTGCACCAGGGAGAAGACATACCGGAGGTTCCAAGGGCAACTGATGGGGTTTGCCCACTTGTTGCTGCCTCCCTGTCGATCCTGTTGTTAAATCCCAGGATTCAACCATCTGCCATTGGAAAGGCATGTCAGTGGATGTGCGCCACTTATCCTCCAGTTCAGATTCGGAGTCTGATCACAGGCATCTTAGATGTTACCTTATCTCTTTCAGGCCATTGAAAAGGCATATGTTAGGTTCAGCTTCTGAGTCTCCCATACCGATCAACCGGCATAAGGACACTTCTGACATTGCTCTTCCTTCAAGCAGCTACGGGGTAGATTCCTGTTTTTGCACCTGTGTAGTTGCTTTCTCACCCATGGGATTCACTTGTCCCTTGTTCTCCCAAGGACTTTAAGCGCCAGAAGCTACGTGCTAGTAATGTGTCGCCTGAGCACCTGCCTTGTCACAAGGTTCCCACATCGAGAGAGAGAGAGAGAGAGAGAGAGAGAGAGAGAGAGAGAGAGAGAGAGAGAGAGAGAGAGAGAGAGAGAGAGAGAGAGCCTTACCTACTTCAGCTATTAGTATACTGTATTAAACTCCTTTGAGGGATTTGAAACTGCTTGTTTTTACTTCTCTTCCTAGCCATAGCAAGCTGTGCTATGGATGTTATGCTTATTTGTCCTATCTAGTTGTGACTGTGAAGTGTTATCTTCCCTAGTTAATGAACTTACACCAGGAATTTCCAGCCTTCCAGATCTTTTGGATGGATCTGCATACCCTGTCCTGGCCACAAAACTAATTTTACACAACATTACCTCCATGGCTGCTAAATATGTCAGATATTATTCGGCCGAAATATTTGCAGAGAAGGTGTCTGGGTCAAAAGGGGAAGGTTCCACTTTCTCCTTAGGAGTCCTGGGTCTGGCTCCCTTGGAGGTTGATGCCTCAGGGTCGGAGGGGAAGGGCTGAGCCCTCTCCTTAGAAGACGTAGATCTCGACCCTTTAGATTAAGAAGTCAGCTTAGCCTTGTCAGCTCCGGGATGGTGAGCCGGAGACTTACGGGCAAGGCTGGTACCTGACTTCTTTGACAGAGACTTCTGCAGCGTTTTAAAGTCTTGCTTGCCTTTGACTTTAGGGATCGCCAGGGCGGACTTCGGTCTGACCGACTGAATCCCCCCGGTGAATCCCTGGAAAGAGGTTGAAGTAGAAGGGGAAAAAGCTCTAGATGGGCACAAGGAAAGCCCTTGAGCCCCTAGAGTACCTGCCTCACTCACATTCATACCTGTGCCCATGCCTTCCACCATCATGGGCTCAAGGTCCAGGTCTAGGGCAGCTACTTCCTTGGCGACCTCCTGCGTCTCCGCCTCCTCTGAGGGCTGGGAAACTTCCTCCTGAATGGAAGCAATCAGGGGAGCCGCCGCTTCGGGGTCCACGTAGGAGGTACTCTTCCCGCCGGGGAAGATGAGGGTGGCCAACTCCTTGAAGAGGATGTAGGGTTGGCCCTTGGTAACATTGCGGCCAAACCCACCAACCCAGGCCTTCAGGGTGGCAAGAGCAGTCTCTCGGATCGCTTGGGCGCCCTGAAAGAGAGGGTTAGTATTAATACTTAAGATTACTTAGATTAAACTATGACTTAACTTGATGGACATATCAAAGACTATATCTGTCATTGGTACTCATTGCATTACTGTGTAGACTTTGAAACGCCACCCACCTCAGAGGAGACCTGGTCTACGAACTCGTAGCATATCAGGCAACTCTCATGGTGTCACACCAGGGACTCGTTGAAGCGGATCGCGCAGGTGGCGTGGGTCCGGCAGACCTCGTGCCCACAGGGGTCTTGCAGCACGGCGTTACAGCCTGACTCCATCCAATGGGTGACCTGTAAGTGAAATGACACATGAGTATCATCACTAACATTCCGGACTAAGTCCGTGATTGTGATATGTCATAACACCGGAGTGTTCCGGTGTTAAAAGGTAACAAAGTTCAGTCTCTACCTGCTCTTTGACCGTGTATTGTGGTGAGTCGTCTGACAGGATTGGTAGAACAGCTTGAAACAGTGTGTCTCCGGCGATGCTGGAGAACAGTGTAGTCACTGAATCAGAAAGACCACCTAATCCATACGCCGGAGCGAGGAGCAGGAGGGGACCAACACAAAAACGGCGGAGTTTGATAACGCAGCCGTCGATAAACTTAAGATTAGGATAAGTTGGTGGATATCCCTAGAGGGGTAGCGGGGACTACGCCAAACTTAAACTAATGATAATGGATGTTATATATGTAAAACCATGCATGCAAAAAGCGTACTCTTGTATGAAGGCCGGGGCCTCCTTAGCATATCACCAACCTAAAGCGGACCTGGCTGCGCCGGGGTCCTGATCCGCCGGAGCGGGAGGGGATGGTGATTAGCGGTAGGAGAACGCGACCCGAGAGCCGAGGAGAGCCGAGCCCAACCGAGGCTCGGCCGAGCAGGGTCCCCCCCTACTCTACTGGGGAGAACGGCAGGGAGCCGACCCGCTCGCCGAGAGCCCTCCAGCTACCTCCCCTGTCCCCCTCGAGAGAGGGAAGGAAGGGAGGATGCTCGGATCGGCTGCCTGAGATAGCGTGAGCAAGCGTACCTCCCCCCAAGGTGGGGGGAGAGGGGCTGGAAGGACCAACGCGGGGTGGCTCATACGCGGTCGCCTGGAACTCTCTCGGCCGTGTGGTTAACCACGCGATGAGAAAGGCCAGGCGATCAGAGGAGGCCTATAGGTCAGCCAAAGCCGTCTCAATGAACATGAGAAATACAAAATAAACATCCTATCATAACAGGGGGGGGGGAAAGAAGAAAATTTTAGATGGTAGAGAAAGAGAAATGTCCTGGAGAAACTGGGTTGAGCCAACTGAGAAGGATGGACGAGCCTGGCGACTCCGAGCAGCTAGCCTATATGCCGTGACGAAAAAACGTGGGGCAGGCGGCCAGGGTGGCTTGAGGACAAGGGAGAAGAACCAGAGTCCTTCGAAAGGGTGTCTAACGAAGAAGTAACCTGACAACTAAAATAAACATGCATGCATGAAATTCTAAGCTGAAAGGAAACAACATAGGCTACGAGCTGAGTGTGAGCTTGGATAACATCCCCCGTGTGGATAAAGAATAAAACGTCAATAAATGCATCATCGCAATCATAAGAATGTACTGCTAAACAAGAATCAAGCCCAAACGGTATAGGGGACCGAATGGGGCACAAAACAAAGTAACACGCGGGAGCGAGCTGCGAATGGCGCCATGAGGACGGTGCCGCATGGGACGCCGTCCATAAAAACCTAAATAAATCGGTTAAACGTGCCCAGGGCAGTCCCTAAATGGTGTTAAACATTAATAGCAGTACTTAACTTGGATGCAGTAGAAGCTTGACGTTCCATGGCGAATAAAGAAGAATTCCAAAGAGAACACAACACAGAACAGAAAAACACGTGCGGTGTGGATCGTGCTATCGAAAGGAATGTCGTCAGAGGCACTAGCCTTAACGGTAGCGAGTAGTGGGCCTTAGATCGGCTCCTCTGTAGATGAGGGATATTGAAGAAGGATGAATCTAAATGCCAAAGGACCTCTGGTAGTGGTTTCACTCGCCCCAGAAACCATACCAACACCTTAAATAAGGTGAGCGAGCCAGAATACTCTGGCATTTCCATATTAGCTTTTTTTCTCTGGTATTATAGCAATATTTATACCTTAGAAATGTGTGCTAAAGGGACATTTCACTGGGCGACACAGGCCCTTGCCCAGAAATAGATTTTTCCTTCGTCAAAATCCCTTTTTACCCTCTTATTTGTGGAAGAAAAAATTGTCGAAGGATACCCCTACAAGTCTCACCCTCTATTTACCTTGATAACATGACAATTATAATACATATAAGATCCTGATCCTAACATGGCTGATGAGTTCTTAATGACTTGTCTCATTTTTAACCAGAGATGTTTTACAAGCTGTTTAATTTTTGACCAGAGATCTTTTACAACCCTACTAAGTACAAGGCTCCAGTCTGCCTCCTAATCTCAAATTAGGACTATAACGATCTGATTTCTTGACCTTGTTCACTCTACACCTTGGTTTAAATGCTCTTATTTACAATTTGAAGGACTCATCAACTAAATAATCAGTACATATGAACAGATGGGGATGAGCTCAATAAACATGGTTAAAATTATTTTTTTAATATAATTCCATCAGCTCACACAATACAAAGTGATCATCTCCTGACCATACACTTTTTGGAGTACAATAGCCTATATCAATGGGCAAGACTTACATATCACTATATGTACTATCCTGAGCGATACCTGGCTTAGTGAAAGTTTTTGTTGTATGTTTTGGAATCTGCTGACTGCAGGATTTGGCACAAATTCCTGATGGGTTTGTATTAAATAATAATTGTATTGTAAAAGTTTTTTTTTAAACTTTGTATTTTTAGAAATAAATGTAGTATTCAATCCTTGCAGCCTCTATTTTCATAGTGTGGTCGCTGTCTTGTGGTCTTTAGAGCTCTATGATCAGATTAATGTCAAAGAATTCTCTTTTAGCTAATCTTCTGGCATGGTATTGTGTCACAATGATAAACATTATAACACGTGATAGAGTATAAAAATGGACCCAGGATGAGAGGGTACCTTCTTTTATCCTCAGCGAATGCTGAACCTAGTACACCTACATCAAAAAAACCCACAAGAAGAAGTGGCTTTGCAGTTATGCGCCGTCATATTGTTTACATATGACAAAAGTGTTCTGAAACCAGCACTCCGTAATTAAATATTCTCACTGCCTTGATTCCATTACCAAGGATTGTGGAAACATCTATGTTGAAAGCGAAGTGCATAATTTTAAGTTCCAGTTAAAAGTTTTTAGTTTAGACTGTGGAACAAAGATTTAATTGCTCGTGGAAAGCCGTAAACAGATTTTTTCGCAAGCATATATCAGCACTTCTCGCTATTTCTGATTATTATTTGTAAAAGCACAAATTATTTTGAAGCATTTATCATTCTATTTAGAAGTTTTATCTATAGAAATGTTCCACAATTATTATTATTAATAATACGTATAGGTAATCCTTTCAGATAATAATATCTAGAATAGCCTCACTAGACATTAGCCTCCAATCTACATTGATTCAGTGAGGATAAGTTAGCTAGAACGTAGTAGATATGACTGTCTGTAGCCTATAACCTAGGATTATATATCCTTTAGGGTGAACAAAAATAACCTGGATTAGGTAGTAACCTGTAGTACTGGTAATCTTCTTAGGAACGAAGATATAGTAATTCAGTTGTATTCCACATAGGAAAATGAAAAAAGGTATATCTCAGAAAATGCCCAACAGTTTCATCCTCCAATGGACCTCTCTTGGAGCGTTTATTAAGGAAAGTAGTAACCTGTATTCAGATACGATTTAAAGACATATTCAGTCAATCTATGGACCTAGGCAGTAGCTCAACCCTTTGACGCCGATTGGACGTATTAAACATTGATATAAATTGTCTGTTGGGTGCCGATTGGACGTATGGTATGTCAATATAAAAACGTTTAATTAAAAATTCGCGGAAAAATAGTTATAGGCCTACTAGGCGAAAACTTTTGAATCACGCACCTTGGGGGATGGTGGGAGCTCACGGATCAAGGCGTTGTTTTGTTGGCAATTGTTACCCAGGCGCGCAAGCGCGAATTTCTTTCTTCTCGCTCTAAAAAAGCATCAGCGACACATCTCAGAAATTATTTTGTCACTTTGACATAATTTTTGCACCATTTTATATTAGCCGTTACATGCAGTATTGTCCGTTACATGGAGTATTGTATATGAAAATGTGCGCAATTTCATGTAGAATACAACAAAAAACAACTCACGGTCGTAACTTTTATCAGTTTTGAAATATTTTCATATAAATAACGATAAGTGCCAAAATTTCAACCTTCGGTCAACTTTGACTCAACCGAAATGGTCGAAAAATGCAATTGTAAGCTAAAACTCTTATATTCTAGTAATAGTCAATCATTTACCTTTATTTTGCAACAAATTGGAAGTCTCTAGCACAATATTTCGATTTATGGTGAATTTATGAAAAAAACTTTTTCCTTACGTCCGCGCGGTAACTCTTCCGAAAAGATCTGACATTTTTTCGTCCGATTGTCGTAATGTTTGCACCATTTCAAATTAGCCGTTACATAAAGTTTTATATCGGGAAATGTGCACAATTTCATTTAGAATACAACTAAAAACAACTCATGGTTGTAGCTTTTATCAGTTTTGAAATATTTTCATATAAATAACGTAAGTGCCAAAATATCAACCTTCGGTCAACTTTGACTTGACCGAAATGGTCAAAAAACGCAATTTTAAGCTAAAACTCTTACATTCTAGTAATATTTAATCATTTACCTTTATTTTGCAACAAATTGGAAGTCTCTAGCACAATATTTTGATTTATGGTGAATTTATGAAAAAAAAAAAATTTCCTTATGTCCGCGCGGTAACTCTTCCGAAAAAAATCAGAAATTTTTTCGTCCGATTGTTGTAATGTTTGCATCCTTTTAAATTAGCCATTACATAAAGTTTTATGTATGAAAATGTGCACAATTTCATGTAGAATACAACAATAAACAACCCAAGGTTGTAGCTTTTATCGATTTTGAAATATTTTCATATAAATAACGATAAGTGTCAAAATTTCAACCTTCGGTCAAATTTGACTTGACCGAAATTGTAAAAAAACGCAATTGTAAGCTAAAACTATTACATTCTAGTAATATTCAATCATTTACCTTTCTTTTTCAACAAATTGGAAGTCTCTAACACAATATTTCGATTTATGGTGAATTTATTAAATAAACTTTTCCTTACGTCCGTGTGGCAACTCTTCCGAAAAAATAATAAATTTTTTCGTCCGATTGTCGTAATGTTTGCACCATTTTAAATTAACCGTTGCATAAAGTTTAATATATGAAAATGTGCGCAATTTCATGTAGAATACAACAATAAACAACCCATGGTTGTAGTTTTTATCAGTTTTGAAATATTTTCATATAAATAACGATAAATAGAAAAAATTCGTCCTTCGGTCAACTTTAACGAGACCAAAATGGTCGAAAGCTGCAATTGTAATTGTAAGCTACAACACTTAAAGTCTAGTAATATTCAATCAATAACCTTCATTTTGCAACAAACGGGAAGTCTCTAGCACAATATTTCGATTTATGGTGAATTTTTGAAAACAGCTTTTTTTCTTATGTCCACACGTTACGAATTCATGCATAATTTTGTGATAATATTTTCTCTGTGTTGCCTTGATCGTTTTACAATGTGTTATACAGTTGACCCCCCGTATTCGCGTTCTCCAGATTCGCGGACTCACACATTCGCGGATTTCTCTCGGGAAAGTTTACCCGCATTATTCGCAGAAAATTCGCGCATTCGCTGTATTTTTCTATGATAAATATCCACAAATTCCTGGGCTTTTTTTTTATGAATGTCATCATAAAATGCACTTTTTGTGATAAAACTATTAAAAAAACCAAGTATGAACATTTTTAGTGGGTTTTTCTTGAGTTTTAACTAACAAAATAGGAGGTTTAAAGCATTTTTATAGGGGTTCCAAACATTCGTGGGTTCTAACTATTCACGGGGGGAGGGGGGGGGGGGGTCTGGTACGCATCCCCCGCGAATACAGGGGGACCACTGTATACCAAAATGATCGCAAATTAGTGTACAATACAACGAAAAAAAATTAGCCCAAATATTGTAGGATTAAATATAAACAGTATCCTAGGCTTAATAAGATATAGTTTTTACAACTAAAGGCTGACACTGATATGGTAGCCTACTGTTAAGTTAACATAGATTTCTAATAGAATTTATTACAAATATGGAACTCATAGGAACTACAGAGGTGTTCCTCATTAACCAATTAATACTAACTAGCTTCTAATAACAACTTGCTTTATATCACTACAGGGCTGCCATTATGCAGGACCCTCAGTTCAAATGTTCTGTAGCAAACTGCTTGGTTAGCTTTTTGCCAGTGGGTACTCCCCATACCTCCTCCTGTGAGTATAGTCCTTGTAAAAAACAAGGAAAATTTGCTTGGTCGTCAGATATGTAAGAAACTTGTAGTATGCTACAGGCAGAAAGTTTTAAGGACAAAACACCTCATTTTAAGCTGTCCCGGTGAGTCCTACAGTTCAGTAAGGGTAAGGAAGGGGGAGATTATATTTTTCCAGCAGAACTCTGGCAGCAGATATTTAAGCCTTCTCAGAACAAGATTTATATTTGGGCCAAAACCCAGTAATATCAGTCCCCAATACCTCCCAGGTTAAACCCATGGAATATGAAATGGGCATTGCCACTGAAATAGCCATGCAGAATCCAGAAGGATGAGAGACTGAAATTTCAGCCAGTCATGGATGGAAGAAACCTTCTAGAAGGAATTCTATCCCCCTTGCAGCTATCAATGCTGAAGAGTATCTTTCCCCCAAAGGGATACATACTAGGATCCATCTAACTCGGATTGCAATGACTACATTTTCAAAGGGGTATTGTACTTAACCAGGACTTCTGCTCCTTGGTTAACAGGCACAGTTCAGTTGTTGAAGCTCAGTAAAATAGCACAAGCTTCCACAAAAGGGATGCACAGTTCTTAGCATTTGATCAACTCCATAAGGAAATTATGAATAACAAAAAATGTCCTTGCCACAGAAGGGCAATACATAAGGAACATAATGCATGATTCCGAAAAGGAATTTTAAGTCAGTCAAGTATACTCCAAAGTGTAAGAGTACTGCATCCTGTAACCCAAAAGTGCAAAGTGATGCAAATCCTGCCCAAACAAAAGGTGCTAACATTGGAATTCTGACTGGAAACCACTAAATGGTCAGTTTCTTACGTATGCCTATAACACTAAGTTATAGAAGACACCCTTTACCAAGACCCAAGTTGCTCACTAAGAAGCCCCAGCCTTCTGTCCCTTCACTTTCAAAACTATTAATTTTGTAAAGACAGATTTCCAAAATTTTATAGTGACTAAAAGACTAGAGACAAAGGCAGAATTAAAACCATTTCTAATGGTCATCCCAGTTGTGGAAAACTCCACCAAGGAATGGGCAACACTACAACTCCCTTCTAAAGGAGAAAAGCTCCCTTTATATATAGCTAAGCAGCAATTTAGGACCCCTATGAGAAGAATCTCAGCTATGAGAAGAATCTCAGAGGCTACAGCCTCTGCAATATTTCATACTAGGATCCACCTCTTTAGTATTATAACCTCTATCACCTTGCTGGAAGTTGCCACCTAAAGGCTTCTATTATGTTCCAGAGCAATTTCTGCTGTTGTGGCCAAAAAGTCTTAAGAGAACCCTATGGCAAGCATTCTATGACTTTTTAGAGTGGCACATAAAAGCACGAATGGAAACATTGGAGGGCTCCAATAAGTCACTTCCCACTGTAACTACATTATTATATAAGTCACTTCCCACTGAAACTACATTATTATATAATGACCCCTTCTGTAAGGATCTGTTTGAGAAGTCTGTTGTGGTTAAAAACTTAACCAGCAAGTCCACCAACATGTAGAGTGCTCTCTTTTGGGAAAAAGGGGAATTCAGGAAACAAAAGCCCAAAATTTCCCCTTTACAAAAAAAAACAAAAAAACAAAACAAAATCCTTTAAGCCTTCAGTCACCCCATTGCTTTTTCCTAAAAGAGAAGTAGGTGATCAGAAGGGACAACTCACAAAGGGACAACAACAATAGCAAGGAAATCTTATTCACAAGGTCCAAAGACCCTCTTATAGGAAAAAGAAAAGTAACACCTGGAATGCCTATCAAGGGCAAAGGCAGAGAAAGAGGTGGATACCAATATGAATGGTATGGTTGGGGGTCGACTTCAACGCACAGGCGATGGAACTCTTCCCCTTAAGGACACAGCTTTATTTTAAGGAGGCTTAGTTGGGAACTGTCTCATCCTTCTCCCCTCCTGTAAAGGAGTTCTTCCAAAAATCAGACCCCTCTCTGGAAGGTTACATGCAGAAAGGCCCTGTTAATGGGAGCCATAGAGAAACATGCATGTATTTGCCACCAAGCTTATTTCTTCAGGTATCACCAAAAATAATTTCTCCGGACAAAGAGTGATCCTAGACCTATCAACATTGAGCAAGCACATTGTTTGCCAAATTTTCCAAATAACTACAGTTGCCCTAATAC
This sequence comes from Macrobrachium nipponense, assembly GCF_015104395.2. NCBI lineage: Eukaryota > Metazoa > Arthropoda > Malacostraca > Decapoda > Palaemonidae > Macrobrachium > Macrobrachium nipponense. Next base: position 146,445,488 of record NC_087200.1, read on the forward strand.
TATGTTCAATTATTCCAAAAAAGACTTGGACAGCTAAAGATCAGGAAGATGCATATGTACTGGCACATCCCTGTTAGTGTTCCCTTCCGCCATTCTTAGGGTTCTGGATGGGAAATGATAGGTACAGGTTGAAAGTCATGCCCTTTGGGCTAAACATTGCCCTATGAAATGTTACAAAATCAGTAACGGTAGTTGTGCAAGAAATCAGGAATACAACTAATAGCCTACCTAGAAGACTAGTTGATCTGAAGCCTACAAAAAAAATGTCCTTAAAAAATCAAAGAGCAGTGGTCAACAGACTACTGCAGTCAAAAGTTTTTATGATTAATTTGGAAAATCTTGTCTCACACCCAGTAGACGCTTTCAGTGGCTGGGACTGTGTTGGGATACTTTTCACGGTCGGTTGTCTCTCCCTTCATACTCAAAACAGAATAAAGCAAGACCTCAAAATGTGCTTTGCTCAGCCCCGAGTTTCCAAACGACAATTAGAACAAATGATAGGCCTATTACAATTTGTATCAATAATTGAGCCAATACTCAGATTGCAACAAAAGAACGAAAAAATTCTGGCTATCGCATGCAAGAAACCAGACGTGAAACTGACCTCATCAAAAGATTAAAAAAGTTGGGGAGATACTTTGGCCTTGGTCCCGGAAGGAATCTCTGGCAAAACAGGTCACCCTGACTCCTCAGTCTGTACGAGTGACAATACACACGTAGATGCCTCATTGTCAGGTTGGGAAGACAATGGGAGGATTGTCAGGTGGCAGGAAGGTGTTCAGCTACTGCAAGGAATTGTCTTATCAACAATCCTGCAGCACATGGCTCTTTTGTCCCTCAAAAAACTCGAAAACCTCCAGAAGGAGGGACACATTAGTTCTAGAGAACACAACTGCAATGTCCTACATCAAGAGGTCAGGAACACCTCTCAATATGATGATGCTAGCCATCCTTCGATGGCATAAGCAAGGAAGTGGTTCACGAATTTCTCTCTGGAACATTTACCCCTAATATTCCTGGAAAATTTGCCTATTCAAGGTATTTTCCTATGAGAAATATCCACAAATTCCTGTTTTTCTTTTAAATCAATTTCATCGTAAAAAAGTACTTTGATATATAAAACTATTAAAAAAACCAGGGATAAACATATTTAGTGGGTTTGTCTTGAGTTTTAACTAACAAAATAGGCAGTTTTAATAATTTTTATAGGGGTTTCAACTATTCGCAGATTCTAACTATTTGTGGGGGGGCTCTTGTACAGTATTCCCCCCGTCCCCGCGGATACGGGGAGGAGGGGGGGACACTGTATGCAGCATCCCATGCTGGCAAAACTTTGAGGTTGGCCAATCTAAGAAAAAACCATCTCAATGGAAAGAGGAAGATACGCAAATGCACTTGGAGTAAGAAAAAAAATTCTAAAAAATTTTCCCTACATTTTACAAGAAGTTGAAAATTATTTTCTGGGCTCAGCTCGTGTCGCTGCGCGAAATATCCTTTAATCTATTATTTCTAGGGTAAATGTACTAACACATACCAGAGAATAAATAAATAAAGAAAAAGGTCTGTATAACTGACGTCGCTCACCTCCAGAGGGTGTCGGTATGAACACTATGGCGAGTGAGACCACTACCACGAGCCAAAAACCAATAGAATTCTCCCACTACAAAATCCCCCAAGAGGAGAGCCGACCCACAGAGTGGGCAGCACCTACTACTACTACTCCATCCCATGCTGCCGACTGCTGCGCCTCTGGTGGCCATCCTTTTCAGTTAGCGCACACGATACACACGTGCCATTTTCTTCTCTGTGTTTTTGTGCCCTTTCCTTTGGATTTTATTACCATGGAGCGTGCAGCCATCGCAGCAGCTAAGTTAAGTACTCAGTGTTTATTGCTAATTGGTTTTTTCCGGCCCTGAGCACGTATTTGCCGTTTTTTAGGTATAAATACGAACTCTAGGTCGGAAGCATGGCAGCATGGTTCTGCCTCGTGGTGGGTCCGTTCTGGGTCGCCCATACCCAGAACATCCCCTTGCTTATGTACGCTCTATTATTATCCGCTTTGTTTAGGGTACGGTCTACACGGTTTTGTCATGCATGCATGTCTTTTACCTTATGTAGGCTCTTCCATCCAGACCCTAGCCACGGCTCTTAGTATCGGCCTCGGCTAGCTTTGAGTGGTAGACTTGCCTTCGGGTTAGTCGTACACTCCTGGATTTTTTCTCCTACTATATTGTTTTCTTTCTTTCATTTTATTATTCATTTGTATTATTTATGTGATATTTGTTAGGTTAGTTAGGCGTCTGGCTTGCTTAGCCTAGGTCATGGCCCATTGGGCCTATATGTTACCGCTCTTCAGCTCGGTTGCTTCCCGATAGCATCTCTCTGATCAGTTGGTTATGTTTCTAGGCTTAGTTGTTGTTCTTATCGCCCCGTGGTCACTACGTGATCACGAGGCAGCCAGACGCCTGTCCAGTCACCTTTCCCCCCTCCCGCTCTTCCATAGGGTCGGGGGGGTGGGGGTGGGTAGGCCTGCCCATGCTCCGCTTCCCACATACCCGAGCCTGCCTCCCTCTCTCCCCCCAGCGAGGGGGTAGAGGGACGGGACAGACCCAGACTGGACTCGACCTCTCCGGCTTCTCGGTCCGGTCGGGTGGTGAGGTGGGGGGGACTGGCCTTTCCCCCCTACATTACTACCCCGTCGCTCCGTTACTAGCCCGAGTCTGTATGTCCCTTGCTCTTTCCCACCTTACTAGGGCTCCTTTACCACCGGAGACCTGGCATCCAGCGGAAAGGTGCTAGTCTACCCCACGGGGTGGACCGGAACATACAAGCGGTCCCGTCTAACCTCTCCGTTTCACTGAGTTATACACTCCGCCACGCACTGGACTTAGTCCGGTACGTTCGAGTTTTTAGGTTTAAGATCTATTATGTTTAAAACTATTAAGTTTTATCTTAAAGGTACCTTCAAAACCATCCCCCCTCCCTTCGTGTTTCAAAACCGGATACCCTCCCCCGGGTTGTTAAGCCTATTCAGGCGATTAAGGGAGGGGTTATGCCCAAAATTTTTTCCGAGCTCCGGCATGCAACGGAGTTCTTCTGTCCTTTAGCCTGTAAGTGATAGTCTTTTAAAGATACTCATGTGTCTTTTCACTTACAGACCCACCAACTGTGAGCATCCGGGATGCGCCGCCACACTTCAGGACCCATGTGGACACGAAGTTTGCCGGTCCCATGCTCCATGCGCGACTCCGCACGGGGACATCCAGGTCTGGTACCATGAAACGTGTACCATCTGTTACGATCTGGTGAGCCAGCTTTTAGACGGGGTAAGTATTCCATCTCCGGTAGCTGGTCCTCATCTGTTATAGTGCTTAAGTTTTGCATCAATCACTCTAACTTAAGGTAAATTCAAGGGGTCCTATAGCCCCTATAATTTTAAGTTACGCTTTAAGTTAGCTTTAGTTTTAAGTTATTCTTAAATCTAATCAATACCCTCTCTTCCAGGCGCCGGCCGTGAGGGATACTGCACTGGCAACCCTGCGGGCCTGGGTCGGCGGTTTCGGGAAGAACGCCGCCAAGGGTATGCCCTAACATCCTGGAGAAGAGGTTGGCGCTACTAATCTTTCCCCGGAGGCAAGGCGACAGGCTACGTCGACCCAGTAGAGGCGGCCCCGACTATCGCTTTCATCCAGCAACAGCTGGCTGCCTCGTTGACGGACCAAGGCCAGGACATCTCCTCGGAAAGTCGCGACGCTTGGATATTAATGTAGAACCTATGGTAGGTGTGGACGACCTGTTGGTCGAGTAGGTAGTTAATTTGGACACCCAAGGTATACCCTTGGGTGCAACTGCTTCTTCTACTCCTGCAACCTCTCCATCCTTCCAAGGCTTTACGGGGTAAACGAATTATACTTCTCCTGACGCTTCAGTTAGACCCAAGGTCCAAGGGTCAAACAGTGAAATCCTTGACGAAGACGTCGTCGTCATCTAAGAAGACGGCTTCGGCGTCATCCTCTTCTCATAAGTCTCCGGCTAGGAATCCCGGAGCAGAGAGATCCAAAGCTTTCTGGGTCCGGCTCTAAGTCCTCGAGGAGTAAATCTACCAGAGAGAGATCTCACACTCCAGCGGAGTCGTCAGTTCCGCTACCCTTGGTTCCAGTTCAGAGCCACCCCTCACCTCCGCAGCAGCTCCGGCTTTGGACTCCAATGCTGGTCTGTTACAACAGGTGGGCGACCTGGTTGGGTCTCTGAAAAGTAGCATGGAACAAATGATCTCTCGGTTGTCGGATAGGATTACCTCTCAAGACAACATTATAGCCGGACTGAGCCAAGCTCCTCTAGCCTCTCCTCCACCTTTCAACACAGGTGGAGCCCAGCTTACCCCTGTATGACTCTCTACCTCCGTTCTCAATGAACAACCCTTGGAGAGTAAGCGTCATACGCCCCCTTTTCCAAGACGGAACTCATTTCTATCCCGGAATGTGGAACTCGGAGGATCGAGGACTTCGAGTTCTACCCGGAAGACCTTCAGCCTCCGTTCATCGGCTACGCCAGGCTCACCGCCTCAGCCATGACTCGGGTATGATAAAGTACCAAAGGAGACAGTCCTCTATTCGCGTGACCAGGCTCAGAGAGAAGGCTCAGGTGTCTAGAGGACATGGATTGTTCCAATACGAAAATCCAACCTTCAAGAGTCCGTTCACGATCTTTACGATGGATGAGAGTACCCCGCTCCCTTTCCTGACAAAGATCGCGACATACTACCATTCCAGCGGCCCAGAAGGGGGACCCCATGCCGCAACTGAATGGAAGCAGATCCTACATCTCCGTTACTTCCTTCAGCCGGAGGAATTGTGGGAAGACTTACCTAACACCTTCTCAGCTGGCAAACTCAAACCGGGGACTTGTGCTATGGAGCAGTTTGGTGAGAAGCTACCTAGGCTTCCAGATAGCCTTATTCAGGCAGAATTTGACGCCAAATCGCGGTTAGCAGGTCTATTAATTCCATGGCTATGACCGAGGTGGCTACCATAGCCTATGGGTCAGAACCGCTCTTCAAGCTTCTTACTAAATCCTTGACTCAAACGGTACAGTCAGATATGTTTGAGTTTGCCACTGCTAGGACGAATTGTAGGAAACATGTCCTACAAGAAGCAACTATTCGGCACGAGCCGAATAGGTTACTTGCGTCAAGCATCTGGGGTGCGACCTCTTCCCAGAAGCGATGGTGAAGGAAGTTCAGTTCTCAGAGGCTACGAGATTGAACCAGAGCCTTAAGGACCGTTGTTGGGGTCTTACGGCCAAGAGACGACAAGATTTAGCAGCTAGGGGTAAGGGTCAAAGGAAACCTAGACGTTTCCAGCCCTACCAGAAAAAGCAGCCACGCTTTTCTCAGCAAGTTCCGGCTGTTCCCTTGGTGCAAACAGCCCAACCTTCCACCTCAAAGGCTCAATCACAGCCGATTTACGTTATCTCCCCTCAGCCTCAAGCCCTCCCACCTCTGACGCCCTGTGCTGCCCAGCGTTACAACAACCAAGCCTTCGAGAGTCAAGCTTCACAGAAGTATGACCGCTCGGGTAAGGGAGGCAGAGGTAAGCGATCCTTTCGTGGGAGAGGATCGGGAGGTCCCTTTAAATAGGGAAAACATTTCAGGGGAGGCCGAGGAGGCTACCAGAACCAATGAGGAATTTCAGGTAGGAGGGAGGCTGTTTCACTTTCGCCACCGGTGGAACTTCAGCAAGTGGGCTCAGAGCATTGTGTCAAAAGGCCTGGGTTGGAGCTGGTTAACGAACCCACCCCCATCCAGACCTTTCCGCCAACTTCCTTCCAAGGAATTGTCGGAGTATGCGGAGGATCTCTTCAGAAAGGAGCTATAGCGAGAGTCAAAAGGTTAAAATTTCAAGGACGCTTGTTCAGCGTGCCAAAGAAAGGCTCACAAAAAAGAAGGGTAATCTTAGACTTGTCCCGCTTAAACTTAGCCATTCGCTGCGACAAGTTCAAGATGCTCACGATCTCGCAGGTGCGGACCTTACTTCCCCGTGGGGCCGTCACCACCTCTATCGATCTTACAGACGCTTACTATCATATCCCTATTGCAAGACACTTCCGTCCGTATCTGGCTTCAAGATAGGAGACCAGACATTCTCCTTCAAGGTAGTTCCTTTCGGGCTCAACGTAGCACCCAGGGTGTTTACGAAGCTGGCGGAAGTAGTAGTTCAACAACTCAGATCGCAAGGGATTATGGTAGTAGCGTATCTCGACGATTGGTTGATCTGGGCTTCAACAGTCGAGGAATGCAACAGAGCAACACTGAAAGTAATTCAGTTCCTGGAATATCTAGGCTTCAAGATAAACAGGACCAAGTCAAGACTCACCCCAGAGATCAAACTTCAGTGGCTAGGCATTCAATGGAATCTATCCTCCCATACTCTGTCGATTCATCATCCAAGAGAAAAGAAATAGCGAAGTCAGTCAAGCAATTTCTGAGTCACAAACTGGCATCAAGAAGATCCCAGGAAAGGATCTTGGGTTCTCTCCAGTTTGCATCAGTGACAAACATCTTAATGAAAGCCAAACTGAAAGACCTAACCAGAATCTGGCGCTCACGGGCAAATGTCAGGTCCAGGGACAAATTATCCTCAGTCCCTCTGATTCTAAAGAATCGACTCCGGCCGTGGGCGAAAGTCAAGAACTTGTCGGTGTCAGTGCCCCTTCAGTTTCCTCCACCAGGGATCACCATCCACACAGACGCGTCATTAAGCGGTTGGGGAGGATATTCCCAGTTCAAAAAGGTTCAAGGACGTGGTCACCTCAGTTCCGTCAGTTCCATATAAAACGTACTGGAAGCAATGGCAGTGTTCTTGACTCTAAAAAAAGTTACGCCCGCCAAAGTACTCCCACATAAAGCTAGTCCTGGACAGCGCAGTGGTGGTACATTGTGTAAACAGAGGAGGCTCCAAGTCACGTCATCTAAATCATGTCATGATAGCCATCTTCTCCCTGGCGGACAAGTTCAGTTGGCATCTCTCCTCCACTCATATAGCTGGAGTGAGAAACGTCATAGCAGATGCTCTATCCCGATCAGTACCTCTAGAGTCGAATGGTCACTGGACAACAGTTCGTTCCAATGGATTCTTCAGAGAGTTCCAGGTCTACAGGTGGATCTCTTCGCATCTCAAGCGAACCACAAACTCCCGTGTTATGTGGCCCCCAACCTGGACCCTCTGGCCTATGCCACGGACGCCCTGGCTCTAGACTGGAACAACTGGGAGAAGATTTATGTCTTTCCTCCGGTGAATCTTCTCATGAAAGTCTTAAACAAACTCAGGACATTCAAGGGTCAATGTGGCTCTAGTAGCCCCAGACTGGCCGAAGAGCAATTGGTACCCTCTCATTCTGGAAACTGGGTCTTCGCCCTCTTCGGATCCCCAATCCCAGGCTCTCCCAGTCAGTACAAACGAAGACTGTGTTCGCTTCCTCAGGGATGCTCAAAACCCTAACTTTATGGATTTCATGAAGTTTGCAGCAAAAAGGGATGCGAATATTGACCCTCAGAATATTCTCTTCTTGGAATCAGATAAAAGAGATTCAACTTTGAGACAGTATGATGCTGCTGTCAAAAAGTTAGCAACCTTCCTGAAAGAATCAGATATTAGAATCATGACAATCAATTCAGCTATATCCTTTTTCAGATCCTTATTTGAAAAAGGCTTAGCAGCTAGCACAATTACGACAAACAAGTCAGCCTTGAAAAAGATTTTTCAATTGGGTTCAACATAGACTTGACAGATTCCTACTTCTCGTCTCATTCCCAAGGCATGTGCTAGACTTAGACCTTCGGTAAGGCCTACGTCAGTATCATGGTTCTTAAACGATGTTTTAAAGCTGGCTTCAGAAACCAATAATGACACATGCTCGGTTTATAATGCTCTTAAGAAAAAACCCTATTTTTATTAAGCTTGGCCTCAGGAGCTAGAATTTCAGGAAACTGTCGGCGTTATCCAGAGATTCGGATCATATTCAGTTCCTTCCCACAGGGGAAGTGCTACTTTCTCCGGAACGTAGCTTTATAGCAAAGAATGAAGATCCTTTGATGAGGTGGGAACCATGGAAGGTACTACCCCTTCCACAAGATCTATCTCTTTGCCCAGTTTCAGCCGTTACGAGCCTTTCTATCTAGGACCTCCTCATCCTCATCGGGTCCTCTCTTTAAGAGAGAAAAAGGTGGCACTTTATCTATTAAAGGCATCAGGCAACAAATCCTGTACTTCATTAAAACAAGCCAATCCTGACTCTTTCCCAAAAGCACATGATGTCAGGGCAGTAGCCACCTCAATTAACTATTTCCAAACATATGAACTTCGATGAGTTGAAAAAGTATATGGATGGAAATCGCCGACAGTGTTCAAACGTCATTACTTAAAGTCCTTGGAAGCTCTGAAATTTTCAGGCAGTTGCAGCGGGGAACATAGTTTCCCCTGACTCTGACTAATCTTTAGTAGAAGATCCAGTCCTCCTTTTCTACCTGCCTCACCCAACAGTTCGTCTATTCCTGCCTTGTTCATTTACGATCACCTTGTGTCTTAGCTGCTTTTTATGATGATGTAGTGGGTGTCCCTTATTTTTTTTTTTTGCTAGGGACACTCACATTTGATGGTGATTATTGATCTCGTGGATGTCGTCTCCTTATTTTTATGCTAGGAGATACATCTTATTATAATGGTTACGGGTTTTGTATATTAAGTCATATACATTCCTTTATATATTATTACTGTTGAGTTTGTTTTATTCAACTTTTATGTTAATTGCTTTAGAATGTTTTGATACATAGCTTTACACAGATACCATTTTGTACATATATGGACATATTTCTCCTGTATATATATGTATATTACCTTAAGTTAAGAAATATTATTAGAATTAAGTGTAATTTAAGCAATATTTCTATTTTGTATCACTGTGTATATGTATCCTTATTAGCAATTATATTTGTTTATTTTTATTTTATCTTTTATTTGAGACCTCTTTGTATTTTGTTGAATTCTTTACAATCTTGGGCTATTTCTCTGGTACGATTTCGCGCAGCGACACGAGCTGAGCCCAGAAAAGGGATTTTGACGTAAGGAAAAATCTATTTCTGGGCGATTGGCTCGTGTCGCCTAGCGAAATCCCGCCCTACCCATCCCATCGCCAAGATTGTCTGCTAACTTCAGGATGGCCCCACCACCAGAGGCGCAGCAGTCGGCAGCATGGGATGGAGTAGTAGTAGTAGGTGCTGCCCACTCTGTGTCGGCTCTCCTCTTGGGGGATTTTGTAGTGGGAGAATTCTATTGGTTTTTGGCTCGTGGTAGTGGTCTCACTCGCCCATAGTGTTCATACCGACACCCTCTGGGAGGTGAGCGAGTCAGTTATACTGACCTTTTTCTTTATTTATTTATTCTCTGGTATTGTGTTAGTACATTTACCCTAGAAATAATAGATTAAAGGATATTTCGCTGGCGACGAGAGCCAATCGCCCAGAAATAGATTTTTCCTTACGTCAAAATCCCTTGTTTACAACCCCTTGTGGGGCATCTTTTACAAGACAATTGTAAATTTTATGAAGTTATACACAATTTTCCTGATAAATTAATTTATTTTGTAAAATTACAATTGTAGCTCACAATATCAAAACAGATAAGAAATAAAATTAGTGATAAATTCTGAGCATATGTGATGTAAAATATGTAGTATGTAAATTTACCGAGAACACAGATGCAATAACTTTTTTGGATTTATACATTTTTTCTAATATTTCTTTGCGC
>NC_087200.1:146455790-146595790 GCF_015104395.2 Macrobrachium nipponense
AATATTTCTTTGCGCTTTTCTTTGCAAAATAACATCTATAACTGACATACTATCATAAAAGATATGAACTAAATCCAACAGCAACCCCTTGGTATATTTATGAGCAAATTTACAAAAAAGACATCTTGTGAGACAGAGATGCACTATATCCACCCTTGAAGTCAAGAACCCAACTAAGTTTCTCATGAGACTCCCAGTGGATTTTAGCTAGTCTAAAAGTGGTCATTAGTGAATTTATGGGCTATAGAAGTAATGGCACCTCTTTCCCACCTGATTCCCCCAATCAATGGCACGTAATATTGTTACTCACCATGAGAAACTCCGTCCACCACCCTAAACCTGTAATAGCTACTCATTTGAGCATGTCCATTCATTAAGGGTTAAGAAGGAAATCTTCTATTCTAAGTAAACTGGATTTAGCAGAAAAAACATGCTCAGTTTAACCGCTTAAGGTTTACCTAGAGGTCAAGGCAAACATCCCTGAAGATCGGTTATTTTTTGCTGTACTCTAGCAACACTATTGCCACAAGCTCAAATAAATTTGACTACACTGTGTATCGGTAGGTGGCATGGATAGTCCTGACACATAGGCACTACAGCAGCAAACCACGGGTCTTCCTAACAGGTGGGTCTAACTATAGCTTGGAAGGTTTGACAACACTGTAAACATACCCAGCATACTTAGGTATGCCAACACCCTCAAAACATAAGTTCACCCTCAAAACATAAGTTCACACTTAGTTTCTTGTTCTTTGCTACCAAACCTAAAGGTATTTGGAATAAAGAAAGGGGCCTTGAAGCTTGTGGCTTGACACTGGACCAGAAATGTTTTTGGGTTGTTGGGATTAAAATTAGAGTTTTTCATCACCTGTCAATTTCTCTGTAAAGCTCCTTGAGGATGAGACAGCGACTACACTATCAAAAGACAGGTTTTGATGTAGAAAAAACTTATTTTGACATAGGTAAAATGGGATCAGCATTTGCTAATGATAAAGAGAAGGTGGCCTCTTATCTTGAGTCCATTTATACCCTATCCAGTGTTATAATGTTTATCATTACGACACAATACCCGTCCACAAGACCAGCTAAAAGATCATTCTTTGACATCAATCTGGTCACCATGGAGCTCTGGATAGACCAGGTAAAAGGTAACTTCTGGAGGACTCCAGAGAGGCTACCAAAAATAGGTTTTTCCTATGACAAAACCTGTTTTTGAAGAATTTACCAAGAATGCTCCAAAATGTTACTATTAACTTGAACTTACTCTGCCCCAACTGTTGATAGTAAAGTAATCACCAGCAGATTTATAATGGTGCCATCCTTTGGAAGCCAATGGAACTTCTTCAAATTTGCTGTAGCTTTGACCTTTATAGTGATTAAATTCCTTTCTTTTACATGAGATGATAGGAACCTGAAAAATATTGAAAGGTAATATTTAAACGTCCATATCAAGCTAGTATAAGAATGTAAAAAAAAAATTTCATTATATTTTTTCATCACAAACCCATTATGTACTTCATATTAGCTTTGGCAACTAATTACATAGAAAGGCTTCTGTGGATGCTTCCCCACATGATAATTCGAGCCAGAACCTCGGAAACCAAGTGAACCTTTGTAGTAATGATTTTAAGGTAACTGAAAGTTCTGAGGACTACCAAGGGTTCATTACTTGGGCAGGAGCTTTGTTAACAAAGCCACAGGTTTTTCTATATGGGTTATCAACCCTGTTACAGATATATCACTGTTATTATATATTTATATATATATACAGGCAGTCCCCGGGTTACGACGGGGGTTCCGTTCTTAAGACGCGTCGTAACCCGAAAATCGTCGTAAGCCGGAACGACGTTCTTGAAAACATGTCCACAGGGAAAATTTCACTAATTTGCAATTTTTCTTAGGGCCGTATCTCTAAAATTATCACTAATTTACTTTTTTCATGTGCAACACTGTGTATTCACAAATTACTGTATATTTTCATTAAAATACAAGGAGGGGAGCAGAGATAGAGAGAGAGAAGAGAGAGAGAACGAGAGAGAGAGAGAGAGAGAGGAGAGAGATTTACATAAAACCATTAAATTCGTTGACCATTGTATGGCATTGTTACTTTCCCAGCTCCGAGTGTCACTGGAGTTATGAGGTAGGGAAATTGATACAGAAAAAGACGAGGGGAAGAATTTTTTTTTTAAATTAGTTATCGTATTATTACTACTTCTATTATTATTATTATTTGTAAAATATAATAAACACGTGCATCTACCATAAAAATTCTCTCATCTCAGTAAGAAAGAGGAATTATCCTTACAAGTGAAATGGAAAGGTCATTTTCATCTCTTTAAAATACGACCATTATGAATTTTGTAATTAAAGTTTTATTATTATTATTATTATTATTATTATTATTATTATTATTATTAAATAACTGAAATTATCAATAAACATTTTACATACTAGTACCATAAAAATTCTTTCATCTTGGTAAAGAGAGAGAGAGAGAGAGAGTGAGTGTTTATCTCTCTCTGTTCTCTCAAAAAATACTTATAACGCTTCCAGCGAAAGAGAGGGAGGGAGTTACCACTATGACACATTATTATCTTGCTGTGGCAAAAGGAGAGATAGAGAGAGAGAGAGAGAGAGACGAAGAGATTGAGAGAGAAGAGAAGAAGAGAGGCGGGGGGGGGGGGAGGGGGTCGGGGGGGGGGGAAATTTCATGAGCACTTCCCCCTCCTGGCTGTCACAGAACTTGATATATCTGACAGTTTTAGTACCTGGATCTCGAGAAAAGGTTACTGGAAGAAGACTGGGATTTCCTTCATTCTTCCATAATTTTTTAAATATAAGCTAAAATCTTACTAATTCACTATGGTATTTTCTTTAATGAATTGATATTATTGCTGTATAAATTAATATTAATATTTGAAAATAGTAAATCATTTATTTATCATACAAAAAACATACATCTTTGTAGTAGAGAGAGAGAGAGAGACGAGAGAGAGATTGATAGAGAGAGAGATTGAGAGAGAGAGAGAGAGAGAGAGAGAGAGAGAGAGAGAGAATTATTATTTTTATTATGTGATATCATTTCAACTTATTAAACTTACTAATACAGTATTAATCAAAATTAATATTTGAAAATTAGTAAATCATTTTTGTATTATAAAAATGTATTTAGTCATGAAAATAAACATCAAAATACACTAATTAGTGATTATTTTCGTCGGAAAATACAAAGAGAGAGAGAGAGAGAGAGAGAGAGAGAGAGAGAGAGAGAGAGAGAGAGAGAGAAACTATGGTTTTTATATCCAAGTCTAAGTAGAGTATAAATGGATTCTTTAAGTGAAATAATGTTTCAATGATATTTTGCTGTTTTGTATTAAAGGATATGTATACTGTTTGAGAATGCGTTCCTTATCCTTGACTATGGTTACCATACAGTTTAATAGCGTACATTAATTTACGCGCCCTCCACTCAGAAACTAGTTCTGTGTATGAGGTATCGTTAAAAGGCATAAAAAACCGTCGTAACCTTGGAATTTGCGTTGTAATCTAACCAGAAACTTAGTTTTGTTAATTATATATACTGGAAACAAGCAATGATTTTTTCATTATTTGCACTTTTGGACTGTTATAAACTGCGCATCCCAAGCTAGTGTATTCATTCGCTCAGAAACTAGTTCCGCATATGAGGCGTCACTAAAAAAATTTAAAAAATACAACATAAAAAGAGTAAAAAATCATCATAACCTCAAAATTTTTGTTGTAATCTAACCAAAAACTTATTTTTATTAATATACTGTGCTAAAGTATAAAGGATTCTTATCATAGTATGCGTTTTTTACTAGCGTCGTTAACTCGGAGCGTCGGAAGTGTCAGCGTCGTAACCTCGGAACAAGCGTCGTAACCCAGGGCGGATTTTTCAATTAATATTTAAGAAAAAGCGTCGTAACCTCGGAACGTCGTAAGCCGACCCGTCGTAACCCGGGGACCGCCTGTATATATATAAATATATATATATATATTATATATATATATATATACATAACTAATCTAATATATATAATATATATATAGATATATATTAATATATATATATATATATATATAATATATATATATATATATTAGATCTAATAGATATATATTCTATCTCAGTTTATCCTATTCGACTGGGTGGTTTTTATAGTGTGGGATTCTGAGTTGCATCCTGCCTCCTTAGGAGTCCATCACTTTTCTCACTGTGTGCTGTTTCTAATAGCACTCTTCTGCATGAATCCTTGAGCTACTTTGGCATTAGTTTTTCCAGTTTTCTTTTCAGGGATCTTAGGCTCGTGCGGCGTGCCTAGTGTCCCTATGATTATGGGTACAATATTCACTGGCATATGCCATATCCTTCTTATTTCTATTTTCAGATCTTGATACTTATCAAATTTTTCTTTCTTTCTCGTCTACCATGGTGTCCCATAGTAATGTGACATCAATGAGTGATACTACTGTAGATAAATGAATTGCAAGACTGCACATTTACTATTATTTTACTACGACGCTTATATTCATTATCATGTACCCTTCCGTTATGAATATTATTGGTCTAATGTATAATAAATACACCTCCCATATACTTTAATTCACATTACAATATTTCATTATGAATGTGGCAATGACCAGAGGACATAGTAACATTGTATTCCTCCCGCTTCTGGCCATTAAATATCAGTGTATCATCCTGTCTTCTCCCGAGACGGATGTCTCTCCGTCTACTTGTATATACTGATCTAATAAACCTACTTGCTTCTGCATAGTGTTTCCTTCCTCCCTTCAAGAGAAACAATCACAGGATGTAGTAAGCCCTATTATGGCTCAATAAGGAGCCCCTAAAATGGTACAGTGATATTTGAGTTTACAAGTAATGCAAGAAGACGACGGATACATCTGGATACCCATGGATTTATACTCTTACAGTGAGAACTTGTGCTTCAATGTGCAGTGCTTTTTAAAGTGTAGTGTGTGTCTGCTCTCAGTGTTGCCATAAAGTGTTTTTAAGTGGTTTCCCAGTGTTGTGTGCCATATTTCATACAAAATCAAAAGGGCTATGTATGATAAGCCCGGCACATTGACATCCCACCACTTCCGACTTTTCTGGGTATCTGAGTTTGAAATGCATGAGGATTTGACGTGACGTCACTGATGACTCTCTGTCACCAACGATCCAGTTACCTTCCCCATCCCGAGAACCATACTATACTGCTACCCCCCTCCCCCCCACACACACACACCGCACTGCCAGAATAGATATGCTTTTATATGGTAAAAACTTTTATTTTAAAGAAAGAATCATCCTTTTTTTTTAACTTTCTTTTTTCTGCATTGGAGTGTTTTCATGTTATAATACACCATGGATCATTTGCTATTTCGAGAGGAATCTACAGATACCCCACAAGCACAAGGGGAAGATGATTTATTCATAATGGAGGAAAATTTAATCCAAATGGGAGGACAATTTACTCCAAATGGAGGAGTACAAAGTGGATATATGGCGCCACCGCCTCTCTCCCCACATTATACTCATCCCCAATCAGCTACAGGAGCTGAATATCTTCACTTTATCAAGTATTTGGAGCAAATCAGTTACAAGAGGATGCCAGAAGATGCCAGGAAGATGAAATTTGACAAAGGGAGGATGACGGACGTTGACAGGAGGAAAATGCCCGTTTCACAGCATTACTACAGAGGCTGGTTCTTGCTGCTCTTCAGATATGTCATCTACTTCGTCAGTGCCTACTACACCATCTACAAGCTCTTCAGTGACCCCCACCTCAAAAAGCCATCACCCAGAACCCACTGCCCCTCTAAGCAGACACCAGTTTTCAAGTCATTCGCGAATGGAGACGTCAATGGGTAGATTACTCAGTCATGGTCGATATATCCAAGCTTCCTAGAGAGAAGCAACTCATTCAGCTTAGAATGTGTCTTCACTCTCAAGACACAGAGGAACTTGGAACACATCCTTGATATTCCTTCCGATACAGATAAGACCGTAGAAGAATTCTTGGGTGTGCTACAAGCTCATGTGAAGAGTCTACGAAATGAAGCCCTTCACAGAAGAGAACTTTTAAGCTGTAAGCAGCTAGAGGGAGAAACATTCTCTGATTTTTATGTTCAACTTAAACAATTCACCAAGGAAGTGGACATTTGCCCTGGGAATTCTTCAGTATGTGAAGAGACTCAACTCAAGATGATAATTCTCATGGGAATTAAAGATGAGGAATTAATGCAGAAACTCATCTCCCTCAATGCCACAGCCTCACTACAGGAGGTTGTTAATACCTGCCGCTCATATGAGGCTGCCAGGAAGGCAACTACTGCTATTCGTTCCCCACCTTCTCAACTGTGTGCCATCTCTACATACAAGAAACAGAAAGGACATGCAAAACCTTCTGCTTCAGCTTCAGCTTCCAAATCTGTTGTTCCCTGGGAGAATTGCGCGAGTACACACAGTTCTTCGGATAAATGCCCAGCAGCTGATAGTAATTGCATGAACTGTGGTCATCAAGGACATTGGGCCAGGGCTTGGAAATGCCCCGCCAACACTGTTCAGTGTCGAGTTTGCTATCATATGGGACATTATGATAAGTACTGCAAGTCAAAGAAGAAGGCTAACACACAGAGTGGCCCATCAAGTAGCAGTGCTACCCCACCTGCTTCAGGTAAACCTCACGCCTCAAAAAAGCCCAGTTGTCGATGTGTGGAAGCTGCTGGCAGGTCACCTAAACTCATCTGTGTATGCCTTTCCCACGACGGCGTTACATCTCGGATTCAGATGTTACCTGATACAGGCGCCGAAGTCACCGTCATTGGATCACAGCACCTAGATTTCTTGAAGATTCCTAGGAGCAGTCTGAAACCTTTCTCTACAAATGTAACAGTAACTGTAGATGGCTGACTTGTGAAACCTGCTCTGGGCACCTTCCAGGCCACCCTTACTCTTAACAAGCAAAATTGTTCTACCATGTTACAGGTTCACGATGGCATCCCAGTGCTACTATTGTCTTACAGTCAATGTCTGGAACTAGCTATCATCCCTCCTGACTTCCCCAAGCTGATTATTGAAGTCAAACATGTGAACAGGTGCAAGGAACTTCCCCTTTCTGCCATCACATCCCCTGCTGAGGCCAGAGAATACTTTCTACTAGAATTCAAGGATGTGCTGGTCTCCAAAGAGGATCTTAACACAGCACCACTTCAGCCAATGACGGTCCTCCTACGAGGATTCACCTTAAGGATGGTGCAGTGCCCTGTGCTGTTCACACACCACGTCAGATCCCCTTCACTTTCCGAAGCCAGGTCAAGGAATAACTCGACTCCATGGTCACCCAAGGGATCATCAAGCCCACTGGTGAGGAACCTTAAGAATGGTGCCACCCCCTCGTCGTGGTAGCTAAAGCCTCAGGTGTGCGCATCACCGTCGGTCTCACCAATCTCAACAACCAAGTCTCCCGACCAACACACTCTTCTCCAACTCCATTCGCCGCTGTCCACAGTGTTGATTCAAAGGCAAGATATTTTACCACAGCAGATGCCTTATATGGATATTGGCAGATCAACACTTGACGACATTTGTCAAACCTTACGGCCAATTCAAACACTGTAGAGGGCAGATGGGTTTCGCAGCTACAGGTGACTGCTTCTGCCTCTGCGGAGACATGGCCCTTCAAGGTATGCAGAATTGCGTTAAGGTGGTGGATGATATACTTCTTTCTGATGAAGCTTATTTCACCCATCTTCAGCATATCAAGGAGATGCTTACCAGATCCCGCAAGTTCAAGATTACCCTTAACAGGGATAAGTTCATAGTCGCAGCACCCTGCGTGTCATTCTGTGGATACCAGGTCTCAGGAGAGGGCATATCAGCTGATCTGGGTAAGGTCAGTGCAGTCCATGACTTTCTCACTCTGACTAACCTGACCGACCTCCAATCATTCATGGGGTTGGTGAATCAGTTAGCCGAGTTCACCGCAGATATTGCTGCTGCAGCTCAACCTCTACGCCCTCTGATGAACCCTAAGAGACCATTTATTTTGATCCAGACCACGATAAGGCGTTTTGTCGAGTCAAGGCCGCCCTTGTCACCCCACCAGTCCTTGCCTCCTTCGACCCAGCCCTGCCAGTGGTTCTCCAGACTGATGCCTCCCACCTCTACAGGATTGGATACGCCCTCCTACAGGACCACGGTAATGGCAGACTTTGTCTAGCGCAGTGTGGCTCCTGCTTCCTCACAGATGCTGAGTCTCACTATGCCACCATTGAACTGGAGATGTTAGCTGTGGTCTGGGCTATGTCTAAGTGTCAGTTATACCTCACAGGCCTCCAGCATTTTACTCTCATGATGGATCACTGACTACTCATCCCAATTCTTAACCACTAATCACTCAATGCAATTGGGAAACCCTGCCTTCAACGTCTAAAGGAAAAGCATTCTGCATACCTCTACACAACAGCGTGGCGGGCTGGCAAGCAGCTCTGCATTCCTGATGTTTTATCACGAGCCCCCAGTCAGTAATCCCACTCCAGAAGATGAAATCACTTGTGCTGATACCACAACACACCTAAGAAGTATTGTGACTGTCAATGCTGTCACCTCCGAGGAAGATTCTCCACTCCAGGAACTCCGAGCCACAGCAAGAGCACACCCATCATGTACCGTCTTCTAAACTGTGTGACTTCAGGATTCCCCTTAAACCGTTATGACCTTCACAATTCCTTACAACCATTCTGAAAATTGAGGGACAACCTTTCAACTGATGATGACATTGTTCTTTAAGTAGCAAGAATTGTGGTTCCTTCTGCTCTTCACCATCACACACTCGCCCGTCTTCATGACAGTCACTGAGGTGTGGAAGCCACGAAGCGACACGATAGGCAGACTGTTTTTTGGCCAGGCATCGACTCCGACATCCCTAGCACTGTCAGAGCCTGCGAGTCTTGTCAGATGTTGCAGCCCAGTCTTCAACAGGAACCCCTTTTGAACAATGATCACCCTACAAGGCCCTTCGAGTCTGTCTTAGCTGACTTTTTTAGCGTCGCTGGAAAATCCTTCCTTGTTGTCACTGACCGACTCTCTGGATGGCCTGTTGTTGTCCCGTGCAAAGGCAACACCACTGCCACCAACACCATAGGGATTTTTTGTTGCTAATTCATGGAGGTTGGTGTTCCCCTCCACTTTAGGACTGATGGAGGACTGGAATGCACCTGCCTAGATTTCCAGGATTTCTTGAAACGTTGGGGTGTCCACCATGTGATGTCTTCACCACACTACAAACAGTCCAATGGCCATGCCGAAGCTGCTGTGAAATCCATTAAGCACCTGATCTGCAAGACAGCACCTTCTGGCAACATAGACTGTGAGGAGTTTGACCAGGGCCTTTTGGAACTGCGTAACATCCCCAACATCACTGGTCGCTCTCCAGCACAAATCTTGTATGGCCATCCACTCCGTACCTGCGTACCTGCTCATCCGCAGTCTTTCTCAAAGGAGTGGCAAGCCAAGTCTGAGGACTGTGACTGTCGTGCAGCCGCCCCCGCGCTGAACATGTGAAGCTACAGTACGCTTCCCAGATTGAACATTGGCCAACAGTAAGGATCCAGGATCTGACTTCCCACCGCTGGGACAAGGTTGGTGTCATTATGAGATGTGGCAGCTCAAGGGACTACGAGGTGCGTCTTCCCAGTGGCTGAGTTCCATGGCGTAATTGCCGCTTTCTACATCCAGTGCCACCCCCTGGTGATGACCCTCTTCCCCACATCCCTGTGGCCCTTTGCACGGACACAGAAAGTCCTTAGTATCTAACCCTCCAGTTGTCCCACGCAGATCTCAAAGGCTTAGTGGAAAAGAACCCGCTCGAGATAGAACTATGGGTGTGAGGGGGGAGGGAGGTGTAGATAAATGAAATACAAGACTGCACATTTATTATTTTACTACAAAGCTTATATCCATTAGATTATCATGTACCCTTCCGATATGAATATTATTGATGTCTAATGTATAATAAATACACCTCCCTTGTACTTTAATTCACATGCAATATTTCATTATGAAAGTGGCAATGACCTGAGGACACAGTAACATTGTATTCTAAGTGCCTCTGGCCATTGCATATCAGTGTATCGTCCTGTCTTCTCCCGAGACGGATGTCTCTCCGTCTAATTGTATATACTACTCTAATGAACCTACTTGCTTCTGCATAGTGTTTCCTTCCTCCCTTCAAGAGAAACAGTCACAGGATGTAGTAAGTCTTATTATGGCTCAAAAAGGAGCCCCTAACAACTACAGGCAGTCCCCGGGTTACGACGGGGGTTCCGTTCTTGAGACGCGTTGTAAGCCAAAAGTTGTCATAAGCCCGAACATCCTCAAAAATCCTAAGAAAACCTTACTTTTAATGCTTTGGGCACATTAAAAACTATGTCAAGTGCATTCTTATTGCATTTTTCATAAAAAACCTTCAAATATTGATTATTTTGCATTTTTGGTGTCACATTTCTTCTGCCAGATCAGTGTTTGAAGGCGTCGTAACCCTGGAAATAATTTCTGATGAATATAATTGAAAAGCGCCTTAACCTTGGAACGTTGTAAGCCGAACCCGTCGTAACCCAGGGACTGCCTGTAAAACTTTTTTTGATTTTGTCAATCAGTGTCAAGTCTGGCCTATTGGCACATATCACCCTATCTGTTCTGTTACCATAGTCCCAGAGAATCTTTGCCTTATCATTTTATATCAGTCCCTCAGGTTGGTGTACGTAGCACTTATTACTGCAAGCTAGCTGATGTTTCTTGCACAGGCTCCTGTGGAGGGCTTTTACTACTGCATCATACCTCTTTTTGTACTGGTTCTGTGCAAGCACCAGACATTCATTTTTCCTTGCTATGTGGTTTATGGTCGTATCTTCCATATTGCACATCTGCATATAGGTGGGATGTTATTTCCATCTATTGCTCTTTGGACATAACTGGTTCTTAGGGCCTGATCTAGGAGACAGAACAAATACTAGCATAGCATTAGTTCTGTCTCCTTCTTGAGTTCTCCCTTCTGTAGCCATTACCATGTTTCATAGCTGGCCATATATACAGTGGTACCTCGAGATACGAAATTAATCCGTTCCGAGACGGCCTTCGTATTATGAGTTTTTCGTATCTTGGAACACATTTTACAAGTAAAATGGCTAATCCGTTCCAAGCCCTCCAAAAACACCCCAGTAAATTATATTTCCAGGCCTAAAACACATGTTCTAGGGTTACGACGGAAGAAATATGTCTCCAAAAAGGCAAAATACTGTACATACTTGAGTAATATTCAACTGCATGTAATGTTCAACCCCATTTTTACTGCATATATTAGGACTTTAGCATATGTCCCTTAGCAATAAGCCTAGCCTATGTTAGCGGTTGCTACTGTAGCCTAGTCTATGATTCTGACATCTAAACGTAAGAGCTAAAAGCTTAGAATATGCCAATAAAATGTATAAATAATCAGTATGTACTCATTTCAAATAATTATTAATTAATCATTAACTATAATACACAAACAAAGAAAAAACAAACCTTCCAATCGATTGTTTACATTCTTATGAGTATCGAACGAGCGCCAAGCAATCATTTTTCCTAGCACACAGTAAGCCATAAATTGTCATTAATATCTCTCTTCAACTAATGAAACCACCAAACAGTATAATAACCATTAATTTCTATTCTTTATTCTATCTTTACCTAATGGAGATACCGAGTTACTGACAGCTGTAATGAAACATACGTAATACGTAACGTAATAATAAAACAAAAGAAGAATTCTAAAAAATACCTATTTGTTGGCAGACTGATTTATTTTATATTTTCTGATATCTAATTCACAATTTTTTATTAAATGTATTGCATGTACTCATTTCAAATAATTATTAAGTAACCATTAACTATAATAAACAAAAAAAAAAAAAAAAGCTTCCAAACGTCTGTTTACATCCAGCACTTACTAGTATCGAACGATCGCCAAGCAATCACTTTTACACAGTAAGCCATAAATTTTCATTATCTCTCTTCAACTACTGAAACTACCAAACAGTATGATAACCATTCATTTCTATTCTTTATTCTATCTTTACCTAATGTTTTTTTTTTATTAAATGTATTGCATGAATAAGTTTTTCAATTTACAGCAACCTTTTACCAATAGAATACTTAAAGCACAAGGGGTAGATGCTGACCAATAGGAGAGCAGGACCTTATGGGGTGACTAGCATCAGGAACCAATGGGAGAGCGGGAGGATGGTGGTGAGTTTACTCAGTTGGCGGCGCGGGAGTTTTAAAATTGTTCTCGGTGGTCCGGGCGAATCTCGGGACTTTACAGCAACAACCTTTCGTATCTTGAAAACTTTTCGTATGTAGAGCAGTAAAATTTTTCGCATTGGCTTTCGTATTTCGAGTTTTTCATAAGTAGAGCCTTTCGTATCTCGAAGTACTACTGTATCTTTAAAGGTACTACTACATTTTATCATAAAATAATAATTTACAGTAATAATTTCCAAATAATATTAAGTTTAACGACATTAAACAATAATAATAAAATTCCTCTCTCTCTCTCTCTCTCTCTCTCTCTCTCTCTCTCTCTCTCTCTCTCTCTCTCTCTCTGTTCTTGGCTGTGCGTATATACTTTTAATGGTAAAATGTTTAAGATGACTTTGAAATGATGTTAATATAATCTCAAAGATTAATACAATAATAGGATGGTAATTTAATGTATATTCAAAGTAGGATGTTATTTATGGTATAAATTTGGTATCTGAACTTTCAAGTATGCAGTTATAAGCATTTTTATAGGGGGTTCTAAGTATTTGTAGATTTTACCTATTCACATGGATCCTGTGGGGGGGTGGGGGGCATGGGTTGTTCCTCATCACCAGCCTGCTCTTCTTATTTGTTTTATAATATATGAACAAATTAATTTTTTTTATCCTGATTGGTGGGGGTCACATTTCCCTCAATGATGGTCTTGATGGCTTGCTTGTCCTCCTTATACCTCTCGTGGAAGTGCCCTTTGGAAAAAAAGCTTGATGGGCTCTGGGATGTCAGGGCGGGGTTCTTCAACATTCTTCGCTATCACAGCATCAACAGCACGATTAGTTTGTCCATTGTCGACGAGGACCTGGGCTGCATGCTCTAACTCAGTGTGTGTCATACTAGGAAGAGCAGTGCGAAAGGGCCCTCCTGACAAAGGCCCTGATGGTGGAGTGCTTATACCTCTCAGGGCACTCGCTCTCTCCGTTCATGCACATACCCAGGTTTGTTGGCTTCGTGTGCACCTTCGTGCAGAATCGGGTGTTTTGTTGCTTGACAAAGACGTTGAGGAAGGGGAGGTGACAGTCTTAACAGAGTTCTATTGTAAAGGAAAGGCAGCTGTGATTATGGAATGCACGTTGCAACTGCTCTATCTTGTCCTGGGAGTCAGCACTTATGAAGGTGTCATTGATGTAGTGCACATTCATCCTTGATTTGCTGGAATTCTGGACGACCCTCTCTTCAACGGTGCCCATGTAAAAATTGGAGAAGACGACTCCAAGGGGAGAACCCATCACCGCCCTGTCGATCTGGGTGTTCATGCAGCCATGGTGGTTGGAAAAGCGGGCCTTCTTGGTGCAGATTTCCTGCAGGGCATGAAGGGCATGCTCAGGGATGTTTAAGGGTGGTGTATCATGGTCCCTATACACCTTGTCCAAGATCATTTGAATGGTCTCATCAACCATATCTTCACATCTACTGCTGACCAACCAAGAAGATGACCCATGAAAAGGTCAAAACCTCACAATAAGCCAGCTAAACCAGCAACACTACCAACTGAACACCAAATAAAACCCCAGCCTGACATTGTCCTCGCTTATGGAGTAATACCAACACAGACGACAACCGCTGGACCTAAGATCCGCCATTCCTGTATACCAATATACTGATACTACCAGTATTGACAGCAAAATCCAGTTCTAAATAAAATACCACATTGAGCATTATTTAGATTTCTTCCAATATGAATTTTATTGAACAGAATTTGTTTAAAAGAGGGTCTTCTTCCAAATTACTATTAATCATTATTATTAATTAATACTATTGTAGCCACACCATTTAACTATGTTTGGCTCTCACAGCTCCTTGAAGTAAATGATGGATTACCTCACAAAATTTCTTCAACTAATTTGTTTCCAAAGTTTGACATTCATTGTTGATTATATTTCAAACAACTTGAAAGTCTGTGCATAAAAGGACTGGATCAAGAGGGCTACACATCAAATATCTATTAGCCAAATGAAATGAGTCAAAATTACTTGTGAAATGACAAATTTTCTAAGACAATTTGTATTTTTCATAGCTACAAACCTGAGGTCTTAACAACAGGATAATTTCTAGCGCCTAGCTGGATCCAGTTAAATCACAGATGAAAGCAAGGAATCTTGTGAGATCTGGAAATCCGTGCGTATATCAGGTGAAGAGTGGTCAAGGACCACACACCTACGCCACCACGTCAGTCTTTCCTAACTCAGGATGTCTTAGCAGACAAAGGGGCAGCTAGAAGTGGGCAGTACAATGGTAAGACCTCAGGTTTGTAGCTATGAAAAATACAAATTGACTTAGAAAATTTGTCATTTGTTCGTACGCGAACAAACCTTCGGTCTTAACAATAGGAAAGACTCATACTTGGAGGGAGGTACAAGGCATCCTAAACCGACTGGGGGCCTGCCCACCAGTCCAGCTCCAAAAGAAATATCTTCTGGAGAAGGAATGAAGCACGTTGAGAAGCTAGATAAACTGATATCTAACTACCCAAACACTGAGTGACGTGCAATGATATATGGGAGAATCATTGTACAGGAAAGCAAAGAGAAACTTTGACACTGCAATAGCAAACCAACACGTTTGTTACTGCTCCGAACTCCCCCCTTGCCAAGGGGTGGAGCATATGCTACTGAATAGGGGGTTGGATATTTGTATAACAAGCAACCACACTATCATATGATTACCTTACTCACCTGTATCAGACCAGTCCAGTGAATGACATGTTTATTCCTTAACTCGCCCAAAGGAAGAAGGAAAGGTATAAGAGAAAGAAAGAGACCAGCCAACTCATTCATTCTCTCATCCACACAATCATCTTAGGTAAGATACAAAAGTGCCCTGTTAAGGGCAACTATAAGTTACACAACCTGTTGGGCAGCCACCACAGGACCCAAGGAAAACGTGTCCATAGATCTGTGGGCAACATCCTTACGATAGAAAGAGGTGAACGTGGACTGGCATAACCAAGTACCAGTGCTCAGCACTCTACGTACAACCAAGTTCTTTTTGAAATACGTACAACCAAGTTCTTTTTGAAAGCCAGACAGGGACCAATACCCCTAACGTCATGCGGTCTAGTCTGCACAGACGTGGTGGTGGAATCATCAAGAGTCAAGTATGCTTGTCTGATGGCTTCTCGTATCCAAAAAGATATAGTATTCTTTGACACCTCCTTCTTTGTACGTTCTGTGCTAAGGTGCCGTGTCCTTTTAAGATAGCAACGCATGGCCCAGACAGGACACAGCAAAAGCTCTTGAGCATTACCACCCACAAAGTCATTAAGTGATGAAATGGAAAATGAAGAGAACCTATCACCATGCACAGAGGGATTTTGGGTCTTGGCCACGAATTCCGGGACAAATTCGAAGGACACCAACCCCCAACGCCTAGTGTGCTTTACATCATAGCTCAGACCGTGGAGCTCTCCTACCCTCTTCAAAGATGCATTGAGTGTCAAGTTCCTGTCAGATGACGCAAAGGCTCATATGGACTCTTAGTGAAGCTCTTGAGAACCAAGGAAACATCCCACATCGGAGGCTTGAGCTCCCTAGGAGAACTCGACTGCTCTAACCCCTTAACTAGCAAGGAAAGTTCCCAGGACGAGGAGATGCCGATACCCCTGAGGCGTAACACTAAACTCAGTGCCACCCTGTAGCCTCTAATGGCAGAAACGGACAAGCGTTTCTCACCTCTGAGGAAAGCTAAAAAGTCTGCTATTCGCTGAGTAGAGGTTGCAAGTGGAGAAAAACCCCGTTTACAACACCAGTCACAGTAGATCGCCCATTTCCCTTGGTAAACCACAGAGGTCGACCTTCTGAGACTGCTGGACATATGCCTTGCTGTTTTCTGAGAAAAGCCTCTCTCTCAGAGGAGATATTTGATAACCTCCAACCGTGAAGAGACAGGGATTCTACTGACTGGTGGTACCTTTCCTCATGCGGCTGACACAGGAGATGTTGCCAAGGGGGAATTTTCCTTGGAACTTCCGACAACAACTACAGCAGATCTGGAAACCATTCTGCCTGAGGCCACAGAGGGGCTACCAAAGTCATCCTGAGACCCTGTGAACACATTAGCCTGTTCAGAACCTGATGGATCAAACAAAACGGAGGGAAGGCATACACCTCCAGGTTGTCCCAGGGATGTTGGAACACGTCCTCCACTAGCGCTAAAGGATCTGGAACCACTGTACAGAATACCTCCAGTTTCCTGTTGAACTGAGTCGCAAAAAGGTCCAGCATGGGTCTCCCCCAAACCTGGAAGAGCTTGACTGCTACTACTTGATAAAGGGACCACGCTGTACCTAGGATCTGACCCCGACAACTGAGTTTGTCTGCAACCACATTCCATTTGCCTGGGATATATACCTGGCTGAGAGCTCTACTGAATTGCTAACCACCCACTGGTGAACCTCGACGGTCAAGGGGTGAAGTTAACATGAAACCAGGCCTCCCTGGTGTTGTCCGACATGAAAACAACAGAATGACCCTATACTTTCTCCTGAAACTCCTTCAGACCCAGGAAGGCTGCCTTCAACTCCAAGACGTTGATGTACTGCTGTTTTTCCTCCACACTCCAAATGCCTGAGGCAATGAGGCTGGCTAAATGAGCCCCCAACCTGTGAGGGAGGCATCTGAAAACAGAAGGAAGTTCGGTGGGAGAGAACACAGAGGGACACCCTTCAAAAGATTTCTGTCGTCCAACCACCAACGAAGGTCTTCTCTCACTTTCAGAGACAGAGGAACCTTTAACAGGGGTGAATCCCCTGCCAGAGACCAGAATTCCCCCAGTCTCCATTGTAGAGACTGAAGATGAAGACGCCCACGAGGGACCAGCTTCTCCAGGAAAGGCAACACTCCCAGAAGCACCCGCCACTGATGAGCTGACTGATGTGGTTCCGACAGGAAGTCGCACGCCACCACTCACAACTTCCCCAATCTCTGATCCAACGGGAAAACTTTTGCAACTGTCGTATCAATGACCATGCCCAGGTAGAGAATGCTTTGACTGGGTATGAGGTTCGACTTTTCCTGGTTGACTAAGATGCCCAGTTGCAGACAGAACCGAAGTAGACGATCCGTCCTGCAGCAGCTTTTCCCTGGAAACCCACAAGACCAACCAATTGTCGAGGTACCTCAGCAAACGGATCCCCTGAGCATGGGCCATACATGATACGAGAGAGAAGACCCTTGTGAACACTTGAAGGGCTTTTGTCAGCCCGAAGCATAGGACTTTGAACTCGAAGACCTTGTCCCTAAGAGAGAAGCGAAGGATCTTGGACGTCAGATGAATAGGGATTTGGAAGTATGCGTCCCTTAAGTTTATCGACAGCGTGAAGTCACCTTCCCTCACGGCTGCCAACACCGAATGTGGGGTCTCCATCTTGAACCGTGTCTCCATGATGAAGTGATTCGCGGTGGATAAGTCGATCACAGGTCTCCATCCTCCCGACGCCTTGGGCACCAAGAAGATGTGACTGTAAAACCCCGGAGACAGACACACCACTTCCTCTATCGCATCCTTGTCAAGCATCTTCTGTACTTCCTCCCGAAGAGCCAAGAACTTCAGAGAATCTGGAGGGTATGCCTTCCTGAGCTGTGGCTTACCTGACAGAGGAGGAGAGAAGTCGAATGGCAGTAGGTACCCCACCCGAAGGACATCTAGCACCCACTTCTCTGCCCCATAACTCTGCCACATGGCCCAATGGCGCAGGAGAGGGAGAGGCCCCTAACCTACCAATGGCCCCCTTTACCTCTGCCCCTTGGGCCCCTTCTTGGCCTAAAGGAACAAGAGCGAAAGGGATGTTGGTCCTCTGACCTAGGCTGAGTCGAACAGGAAGGCCCTGAAGAAATTGAACTCCTCGACGGCCTACCAGGCGACGATCTTCTTGACTGCTGCTGGACAGGGGGAGGAGGAGGAGCTGGAAGTCTTCTAGGACGAGACTCCAGCTTAGACACGGCCTGGTGCTCCAGTCTGTCTTTGGTGTCAGCCCGGCGCCAGTCTATTGCATTTTCAAGCTCGGTCCAAGGAAACAAAAACTGGGACTCCAACAGATCTCCATTTCTCAATGCCAGCAAGGACTCTGTCAACTGATCTCTCCATCCTAGATAAAGCCGCATCTCTTCTAATCAGAAGAAGGTTAGCCCATAAATTAACACTGAGGTGAGCCATATACGAAAACGCCTTGCCTCTGGACTGCAACAGACTGGCAAGCGAGGATGCACTCACCAACCTTCTGGGGACCTGTCAGAAGCTATCTTGGCAATGACCACAGACCACAAGTCCAGCCAAGAAACCATCTGTAACATGGAGGCTGCCGTAGATTCCAACGCTGAAGCATCTTGTGGAGACAAGGACGGAGCCACCAACCTTACCTGCTCCAAAGTTTGTAGCATAGTACTTCCTGTGTCTCCTGAGAGGCAGGGATAGCAGCTTGGCAGATCCCCTAGAGTAAAGCGACCCATCCCAGTCCGAAACAGAGGCGTTAACCTTATACAAGACCAACTGGACGTGCCCCAACAAGAGAAGCTGAAGAGATGATTTGGGATCCTGCGTAGCTCCTACCAAGGCTTCCAAGCAAGGAGTGTAGGACGACCGAGCCTGAGTCCCACTTTCCAAATTGTTGAACCCATCAATGAGATCAACAACTTCCGAAAAGGAAGACAAAAACTCTTGTGTGTCTCCCTTCTCCTGCTCCGGCAACGGAGACCGATGACGAGAAGAATGTGTAGGCTCCTCTAAGGCACCTTCCTCATTAAAATTAACAGAAGGATCAGCAGCCAAACAGCCCCAAACACCAACTAACCTGTCTGGGCTGGGTCCACGCGCCGGCTCCCGAGACGAACCCACTACAACACTGGAACATCATTACGTACTCCTCCAACAGGTGACACATAAAAATGTTCGAGAATTGTCACGGGCGTGGCAGATTTACGAATATGAGTTGGAGAGGAATCCCAAACACTCGAGATCGAAGGAGAATCCCCCAGAGTCAAACTCTTGGAAGCACCAGGGAGAGGGGCAGGCAAACACTCCTGCTGCACCAACTCCACGCTCAACACCTTCGACCTCTTGACAGGCACCTTGAGATCCTTACGGCGATGAATAGGCCCTGGAGAAGTAGGAGCACTTGCATCATGTGCACGGACATGGGAGGTTGCAACACACTCGCGATGTGCACGGACAGGGGAGGTTGCATCACGCTTGCGATTCGATGCAGAGGATGAAGCAGCCACTGCAGATTGCACAAGGGAAGATACACTAACACTCTCCGAAACATCAACACTCTCGAGAACACGCCCTCATTGTTCCTCCCTTTTAGGCGAAGAAAGAGCAAAGTCTTTAGCTTTCAAACGCTTGATACGCCACGTTGGCGTAGAAGGGGTAGAGGGAGAGGAAGACAGCTCTGGTTTCTTACGCAATCTCTTTGCAGGAGGCGGGGACGATGCAACATGTTTCCTTCCAGTCCTCACAGCCGACAAGGCAGCCAACTTATCATCCAAAACAGAATCCAACCTCTTAAGCACAGCCAGGCATATAACCACAGACTGATCTGCAAGAGAAGGCTCCGATGACATGGAAGGGAGATGTAGCAAACTGGGCAGCAGAGATGACATCACAGCTGAGAGAGGCAGTGCAGAGGAGACAACTGGGAGTGACGTCATCGATGGAAGTGACGTCACAAGTGGCGATGATGTCACGACTTTCCCTCGGTCCGAAGGGGAAGTAGACGCCGCTGGCGGAGGAATACACAACAACTGATCTCGTGACGTCATAAATGGGGCTGACGCCACGGCTTCCCTCCGACTCGAGGAAGTGGCAACAGTCAATGGCGGAGCAGTACAAGATGGCTGACCTCGGCTACCTACGAAGACGATGCCAGGAGGAGGGGGGAGGGCCTGGCCAGCCTGAGGAGGGGGGTAGCGAGCTTCCATAAAGGGCGCTAGCAACCCCTCCAAGGACGGGGGACCCCTAGCATGAGCGTCTTCCAAATCGCCGCCATCTTGGATGCCTCCGACTCGAATAAATGAAAATGATGAAAAAGCTTCCTCCTTCCCGGAAATCAAATTAACTTCTGAAGAAGAAGGGGTGACATTACGAAAATCAGCCTGAGGGCCTCCCGAAACTTCCAGCGACAAATCAATGGAAGAAAAGGAAGGAGACACAGGCCCAATGCTACTATGGGGGGTGAGTGCTGCAGGAGACGAAGCATCAGAAAGAGGCGAAAAACCTTCCCATGAAGGAAGAGTCGAAACCCTCTGATGCTCTCCCTTGCTATAAAACAACTTCCACTGGTCTTTAGGCCATGCCCGGCATTCCTTGCAAGGATTCGTTATGGTACAAAAATTAGAGCAGCACCTGCTACATGTGATGTGGGGATCGGTTGCTGCTGAGGCCAAAAAAACGAGAACACGGAAAACCTGGAATTCCAGGGCACATGTTGACGAGGCCAAGAAGGAGCAGAAGAAGCCATAATATTAGCCACACACACACATACACACTGAACACAAACAAAACTGGCAAGGAAACGGGTAAAGGCCGAGAGGGGTCAACCACGCCTCTCGCCCAGGCGGTTAAGGAAAAGACTGGCATAAGTGCGTGGTCTTTGATCACTCTTCACCCGATCTACGCATGCGTTGCCAGATATCACATGATTTCTTGCTTTCATCTGCTTTTTAACCGGATCCAGCAAGGCGCTAAAAATAATCCTATTCTATTGTTAAGACCGAAGGTTTGTTCGCGTATGAACAATAAGCAAATAGATAAAAATAACTAAACTTACCGATTTGTTGCCCTGTCGAGACAGCTTAATTTTCCTTTCTTGTTCATGTTTCTTCTTTTTAATCTCGGCTTCCTTTATCTTTCTTGCCATCGTTACTGGTATTTGAATGATTTTACCTTCATTTAAAGCTGAATGTTTCCTCACCTGAAATACAGTAGTACTATCAACAAAAGAGTGAATGATAGGGTGAAAAAAATACTGCACCATTAACAAATGGTGCATTTACTTTTAATGCATATGTAATGAAATGTACATATAATGTAATGATGATGATAAAAATACCACATGAATCTCCAAAGTTATCAAAGCAATCACCAGACATTTGCATAGCCTCATTTTTAATGTGTTCACAGCCATATTTGGATGTGATTTCAAAAGCTCTTGGGCCATGGCAATCCTTAAGGGAAACAATTCAGCAACCCCCTATAAGTAATGAATCACCACAACCATAAGAGAGACCTTTCTATCAACTTCCAGCACTTTAGCTACAATAATTAGAAGAAAGTCACAAATAGTATAGTATCATGTAAGCTTCGATTCCAGTAGATACACACAAATAATAGTTTATGTCTCTCAAAACCATTTATACCTTGGATTTCACAGCACCGACATTCATAATAGATCTTATGAGAAGCTGGGTAGTTATGCCTTTGTTGGTTAAGTATGCTTGCCAAATATTACATTTTTATCTCATAATTCAAAAGTTATGGTTAGGGCTAATTTTCAACATGACCTCTGACCCCTGAAAGATCAAAGGTTACATGATTATCTCCAAAAATTCAATCAGTTCTTGCCAGACAGATGGCATACTGTGGTAATTTAAAAAAAAAAAAATCCATCTATATCTATCACATACACACACACATTATACTGTCAATAATACTAATTTAAAAGGAGGATATGCACTAGTCACTGAAGCATGGGCTGCTCAACAGAAAGACCCCAGTTTAAAATCACAATTTTGAAGTAAATTGTTTTTTTCCTAACTATACAAACCTGAGGTCCTTTACATAGGGAAATACCTACAGCACAGCAGGACCGGTCATAAGCTTTCTAACAAGGTAGTTCGATAGTAACTGCTTGTCCGATGGTCGAGAGTCCCGCCTGACTGGAGGGTAAACATTCACTTTGCCTTAGGCCCAGGAACAGAGTGAGGGGTGGCATGAGGTGGGACTATGTGTAAAGGACCTCAGGTCTGCATAGTTAGGAAAAATACAATTTACTTCAAAATTGTCAATTGTTCCGACATGTAATACAAACCCTCGGTCCTTTACATAGAAAAGACTCACTTCTTGGTGGGTGGAATCTGAGTCTTGTGAACAGATTGGTGTTCGTCCGACCTTGGTTCCCTCCCTGGTCGTAAGAGCAGAGGGAGGGATCCTAGCCTCTGTCCAACTGATCAGAGTGTGCACAGCGGGATCAGTGGTCAGACCTCTGGACCAAATTTCAATTGAGGGAGGCAAGCGTGCCTCTTATGAACAGCAAGCAAGAACTAGTTCCTACGCAAGAGCAAATATAAAGTCTTGGGTTTGTCTCTCACTGGCGTACACTTCCCCCTTGTTAGGGAAGTGGTGGATAAGTGCTTCCATCCCTAGTGAAAGGGATGGAATGGAGCTCGGTTACGTAGCTTACCTGCATCGATCATCCTGTCCAGTGTGGTGACAACTGCCGCCCTCTGCCCGCAGGGAGAGGGAAGAAAAGAGGAGGAAGTGAAGCCAGTCACACTCTCATTCACTCTTCCATTCATGCAGTCTCACAAGGATGAGATGCTATCTTGTCCAGTCAGGGAGCTGGGTAAGCTACACAACTTGTTGAGCAGCCACCATGGGTCCCAAGGAAAAAGTGTCCAAGGACCTGTGGGCGATATCCCAAAGGTAGAAGGAGGTGAAGGTGGTCTGGTTGGCCCAAACCCCTGCCTTCAGTACCTGTGCCACGGACAAGTTCTTGCGGAATGCAAGGGTTGGACCAATGCCTCTGACTTCGAGGGCTCTCGGATGAAGGGTACTGGTGCCGGCACTCCCATCTGAAGCGTACGCCTTCCGGATCACCTCGCGAAGCCAGAAAGAAATACTGTTCTTGAACACTTCTTTCTTGGTAACCCCGGTGCTAATGAAGAGGCGTCGACACTCAGGCATGAGGTAACGAGTTCTCTTCAGATAGCACCATAGCGCCCTCAGAGGACAAAGCTGCATCTCATCCACATCATTGTTGGTGAAGTCTTTCAGGGAGGGGGTCGTGAAGGACTTGAATCTGTCGTCAGGGACCGAAGGGTTCTGAGTCTTCGCTACGAAGTCCGGGATGAAATCGAGCATCACCGATCCCCATCCCCTCGAGTGCTTAACATCAAAGGAAAGACCATGAAGTTCTCCCACTCTCTTTGCCGATGCCAGGGCCAGCAAGAAGACGGTCTTGAGGGTCAGATTCCTATCTGACGACTCTTGGGTCTGCGAGTCAAACTCCTAAGTACGAGAGTCACATCCCACCCCGGGGGCCTGAGTTCCCTGGGTGGGCAAGGCCTCTCGAAGCCCTTCATTAGGAGCGAAATTTCCATGGAAGTGGAAAGATCGACTCCTCGCAGCTTAAGGACTAGGGCCAGGGTGGCTCTGTAGCCTTTAACTGCGGAGACGGAGAGGAGCTTCTCTCGGCGAAGAAAGACGAGAAAATCCGCTACCTGTTGAAGAGTGGCTCTGAGTGGAGAGAGACCCCGCCCACGACACCAACCACAGAAGACAAACCACTTCCCCTGGTACACTGCTGCAGAGGACTGTCTGAGGTACCCTGTCATCTCTGTTGCTGCTCGGCAAGAAAAGCCTCTCGCTCGCATGAGATGGTGGATAACCGCCAGCCGTGAAGACACAGGGATTGAACTGCTCGGTGGTACCGTTCCACATGTGGTTGGCACAGGAGGTTGTGCCAGGGGGGAATCTCTCGCGGTACCTCGGAGAGAAGAGCCAGCAGGTCCGGATACCAAATGGCCTGAGACCATTTGGGTGCCACCAGAATCATCCGAAGATTGCTGGTGACCAGCACTCTGCTGATCACCATGCGAATCAGACAGAACGGGGGAAAGGCGTAGACTAGGAGATTGTCCCAAGGGTGTTGGAACGCATCCTCTGCAGCTGCCCATGGGTCCGGCACGACGGAGAAGAAAACCTTGAGTTTTCTGTTGTGCCAGGTAGCGAACAGATCCACGACTGGACACCCCCACAGGTTGAAGAGCCTTTCTGCCACGTCTGGGTGAAGCGACCATTCGGTCCCAATCACCCGATTCCAGCAGCTGAGCTTGTCTGCCACTACATTCCTCTTGCCTGGAATGTATCTGGCTGACAGCCTACTGAGTGAGCTACGTCCCACTCATGCACCTGCATCGTCAATTGGTGCAACGGGAGGGACACTAGGCCCCTGTTTGTTGACGTATGCCACTAAGGCAGTCCCCGGCTTACGACGGCTCCGGCTTACGACGTTCCGAGGTTACGACAGGTTTTCTTAAATATTCATTGAAAAATCCGCCCTGGGTTACGACGTTTGCTCCGACGTTACGACGCTGACGCTTCCGACGCTCCGAGTTCACAACACTTTTAAAAAACGCATACTATGATAAAAATCCTTTATAGTTTAGCACAGTATATTAATAAAAATAAGTTTCTGGTTAGATTACAACAAAAATTTTGAGGTTATGATGATTTTCGACACTTTTTATGTCGTATCATATGCGAACTAGTTTCCGAGCGAATGGATACTAGCTTATGATGTTCCAAGTTTACAACAGTTTTCAATATAATGCATACTATATAAAAATAATCATTCTTGTTTACAGTAATAATAAAAAACTAAGTTTGTGGTTAGTTTACAACACAAATTCAAATGTCACAACATTTTTCGATGCTTTTTAGTGATGCCTCATATGCGGAACTAGTTTCCGAGCGAATGAATACTAGCTTACGACGCGCAAAGTTTATAACAGTATTCAAAAGCGCATATATATGAAAAAATCATTGCTTGTTTCCAGTAATAATAAAAAAACTAAGTTTCTGGTTAGATTACAACACAAATTCAAAGGTTACGACGGTTTTTTATGCTTTTTAACGATACCTCATACGCAGAACTAGTTTCTGAGCGGAGGGCGCATAAATTAATTTATGCTATTAACTGTATGGTAAATTGACCGGACAACGACCTAGCAAGAAGATCGAGGACACTCTGCAGCGTAACAATACCAAACAACGCCACTTCAATCGCGTGGTTGCCTTCATTTCGCTAGGTTGTGTCTTGCTACGTTGCTGAATTTTTAGCATTTTTCGTGCCTTTACTATGGCTCCCAAACGGCAGAGTACTTCCTCCGATGATAATTCATCCAAGAAGAGGAAGGTCATCACCATGGAGGTAAAGTACGACGTTGTTAAGCGTTCTGAGAAGGGAGAGACCAACACCGAGATAGGTCGTGCTTTGGGCCTGAGCAGGACGACAGTGGTAACCATAGTGAAGGATAAGGAACGCATTCTCAAGCACGTTAAGGATGCTGCACCGATGAAGGCAACGGTGATTAACGTGAAGCAACGTAGCCAGAGCATTGTGGAAATGGAGAAGTTGCTGATGATCTGGCTGGAGGACCAGAACCAGCGACATGTTCCAGTGAGCCTAAGTGTGATCCAGGAGAAGGCTAGAGAGCTGCATGAGGCAGTAGTGAAAAAGTATGGAGAAGGCAGTGCTAGTGGTGAATTTTCCTCGAGTAGTGGTTGGTTTAACCGTTTTAAGGCTCGTGCAAATTTGCATAATGTGAAGCTGCTAGTGCTGATAGCGAAGCAGCAGAAAGTTCTCCTAGTGGTTTGGCTGAAATAATTAAGGATGGTGGTTACACGGCTGACCAAGTTTTTAATGTAGATGAGACTGGCTTATTTTGGAAAAGAATGCCCAACTGTACGTATTAGGGCTTGTGCCTTGTATGATAAGGCGCCCTATGAGGTAATGTTAGACTAGCGATAATCTATACGCTAAGTCGGTTGGTATTGCACTTCCATCTTCAATGGAGTGTCTGGGGTTTTGTAGATCACTTACGAAGTCGGTATTATCTTTACGACGATGTGTTAAACTCATGGTTCGGTGAGGTTCTTGTAGAAAACACTAAGTATAAAAAATTATATATTCTTCTGAAGTTTTACATGGTGAAGATCAGATATGATTGTACAAGTCTTCTAATAACGATAGCTTGATCGCTTCTGCCAATGATGATGGCTAATCCTATTCCTCTACATGATAAAGCTTAGGTAAAGAGGTACAGGTCTTCTAATGACGATAGCTAACTCTGTTCTGCCTGTCTACCATCTCTGTTACAAGTTATGAAGGAACAGACAGTAGTTCGAACATATTGAACATACATACAATGACATAGTTTCATACGAACACACAATCGAATGAGACACGCTACAGATCACGTAGGCCGTTTGAATAATAGGTCGGGGTAGTTGTTTCAAAGCAGGAGCTTTGGACTGTTTCAAAACAAATGAATGACCACAGATGACGGCATGTCAACTTAGCCTACATACTTATTGTACACGTCATCTTTAGCGTCTCTAGTCTGATCACATTCCTGCAAGCAATCTTTTATATATATGGACTAACATTCCATATTATGTAAACACTTACATCAGCTCGGTCAGCTAAAACCAACCAACCATGAATATTACTCAAACTTGACTTGCATTTGACTTATAGGAGTGTGATACAGACACTATGTGAATATATATATATAAGTAAATAAAAATTCATGGTGTACATGAATTGATTCAAGTAATAAAATATAAAACAATGATATTGGTAAATAATAGTGATCACGTGATATATAATGATACAGTTTTTCACTTCATCTCATTAAGATACATATGCTACAGAAAATACTAATGTACTCTGACAATTGCATAGAATGAAGATTAACATGATAAAAATCATATTTTAACTGATAAAAAATTGCATATATGAATTGATAAAATTATTAATGTTTATGCTGATTGATTCGTTGATTTTTATGCTAAATGTTATATATCTGATTCATTAATCAATATACTAACTCATATGTAACTGCAGATATTGGTATGATAAAAGGTAAACAGATTGATTATAGGCTACCTGATTTGTTTATACATATGTATATGGATTCATAAAATTATGATTAATATATGTGCACTTTAAATAGATTCCTATTGCGTACACGCAAAGATATATTTCGATTCTGTTATTTATGATCATTTATATATAGATTCCTAGTGCGTACACACAAAAAATATATTTCGATTCTGTTATTTATGATCAATTATATATAGGATACATGAGAACTTTATATATATAGGATACATGACCGAGGTTATACTACTTCACTTTCAACTAGCTTTCGAACAACTTTTCGTCCATTACACAGTTCCAGACAACCACCTTTAGCCAAATGAAACGGCCTTTTTCAATGGTTAAAACAAGGGGAAAATTTGCCTGGGCTGGTCCAACGTTCCATTTTGCGCTCACACTGATTCTCTGCATCCTAAGCTACACGAGTACGTTCTCGATGAATAGATCATCCCAGCACGAGTCCTTCGCCAGCAAAGTAGAGTTGAATATCCTTCGGGTCGTAATTGTCGGAAGTATGTCCCTTTTGTAGTCGAATTCCGACAGCCGCTGGAGCATTCCGCATTAAAACGAGATTAACGATGAGATGCGGTGTCGGTCGAAGAAGTCCATGAAATTCCTTTCACATTGTAGGCGGTTGTTACTTGACTGTAGTCATCCGCAGCGACGAACGATTTTTTGAAGTTGCTATGTGAAACTCTCGTACTGCAGGATACTGTAACCGGTTCCATTAATCAGCCTGCAAGTGAAATTATACTTGTCACAAGGGCAAAGTAAATTCAGACGACATCCAAATACAGGGGAGGGGAGAGAGCCATTTAGACCAGACTTAACCCACAGAATTCGCTGATATTTTGGAATTCAAAAGAGTCAGCTGTACAAACTTTTTTTATCCATGGCATTAACAATGAGTGAACCTATCCAGGTCTATGATGACTGTAAAAATATCCATAATTATAAAAAATAAACAGATATCAATACAAATCCCAAAGAAAATTCGATATTACTGGTAGTGAATTACTAGATAAAGAAGTGGAAAACGGAGCTATTTGTAAGATTGCCAGGCAACATAAGAGTCAAAGAGAAGATTAATCATGATTCTGTATTTCTCTATGCTAACTGAAATTAAGTTGTGATAAAAATCTGATCCTATGTGCCCTAACAAAAGTTTCATATTCAATTTTCTCGTGCGCATCCTCTGAGGTTAATTTTAAAAACTTTATTAATAGGTAGGAGGTGCAACACCAATGTGACAATGTAACTAATTTCTATATAAACTTTGGGTTTTCCAAGAAAATGTGACATTTCCCATGAATGTTTTACTTGAATTGTAATAGGCTAATGTTGCAAGTAAATATTTCTATATACATATCTTGACTTCTAAATGTCTATGAGGTTCAGAAAAAAAAATTAATTCATTTTGTTGTTATAGAAATTCTATTTGCTATTTTGTTCATTAATTTTAAAATGATTGCAAGTTGCATTGCGCATACCGATAGACACTTGTACCTAACGTCTGGCCTTGCCGCCCATGAGAAGTTCGGGCTAAGCATTCCTTTCTCCAGTCAATCTGCTTTTGCAAGCAGAGACGACACACAGATGAAGCCTGTGTAAGCAGATTATTGAGGTTAAAAGGAACAAATGCTGATACGGCAATGATGGACATCGTCACTTGGCAGGAGATTGCTCTCAGCCAGCTAAGAGTTACGTTACTTGCTGCAATAAATACGACTTTAGGATAAATTTATTATCTTTTAATACTCGACCCACACGAAAAGAATGTCTGAAAAAAAAAACAGTACCAAAAATTGAACAATATATTAGTTTCATGTTGGAAAACTGCATGATTATGTTAAATTAAATATTCCTTATTCAAACTATATGAAAAAGGTTTCCATACAAATTCTATATATATTATTAGCCCTGTATAAGATTCATATAGGATTATTTCATAGATAACATTTTCATTCTTATAGACTTCCTGACTTTAAAATCTCTTTTATTTTATTTTATTTATTTATTTATTTATTATTATTATTATTATTTTTTTTTCATTGACTACGAATATAAATCACCGGGACAGACAATATGTCAGTAGATTTTGGATATGTGTTTTGAACTTTTAGCTATTTGTCATTACTAAAGCGTTAAGTTAGAGTTCAAATCTTTACGCATATATATTTGGATATTTAATTATCTATGGTTACGTTTTGCTTATTGATTTTATCGTGATTCCTTTTTTATTATAATTTGTAACCCTTCCGACTTCTTACGGAGTGTATTATATTGACTCCACTTGTATCCATATTTATCTTATTTTTTTTTTATATTTATTTATTTATATATTTTTTTATATATATTTGATAAATTAATGGTTGGCTTGAATATGTGGAAAAGTGTTCTAGCGGCGTACCGTATAAGGCTACTTGCGGCATCAATTCTATAGATACAAGATAACTGATAAAGGTATATTTAAACCCGCGAGAACCGCTATAATCCAGTTCGGATCCAATATCACGAGTTGTAACTCGTAAGACATTGACACTTCCTATTTAATTATCCGGTATTCTACCAAACCGATTGACTCTGGGTGATAAAATATATTATTGGTTTTCTTAATGGAAAGGAATTCACACTACGTGTTATGGAGATTATTATTGATTTACACCACCCGAGTCAGATTATCATGTGTTGAATTCCATGTTTACTGATTTAGCACTCTAAATATTCCTAACGCACTCAATTGCGGTGTTTGTTTTTAGTGCTATTAATTCTATATAACGTGTCAAGGAACTATTAACACTAAGAAGTGTTTATTCCCTCTGTCAGACTCGTAACTCTGTTAAGTTAATATTCTAAGTATATTCTTAGGTGTCTAGTGTACCCCTTGTTTTCATGACACGTGTTACAATTAGTTATGTGCTTTTTATATCTGTAAGCATTGTAGGCCAGTAAAATAGTGATTTGGCTTTCTGTGACATAGTAGGGAACCCTGATGACGGAATGCAACCAGTTTATGACGATTGGTATGAAAGAGATTATTACTACTACCTGGTCGTTAGTCATCTGCTGTGTTCTTCGGGTTTTCCTCGTCACGGACCTACATATAATATTACATTTGATTACATTATTCTGATACACATACTTTAAATATACTTTTGCTTTAGGGTTTCTGCTCGAAGGGTTTATTGTTTTTGTTTAGCCGCTGACCCTGTTTCCGTTTCGAAGTGTTTATTGTTTGGTGTTTATTGTTTTGCTTATACGCTGTGACACTTGCTTTGTTCAGTTTGTAACAGTTCTGCGCTCCGACCCAGATATTCAATGCTCGCGATCTCTTGGGTTAAGGAATTTTCTTGTTTAGATACGGTTTTAACAATAGGCACGGATGTTTCTATATCTTTTAGTCTAATTAATGGTTCTTTGCAGTATGGTGCAGGATTGCGGGATAATGCGTCAGCTATGATATTTGCTTTCCCAGGTAGATATCTTATCTTGGCTCCAAAGACCTGAATGATCATTTGTCACCGAGTTCCCTTGGGACTGTGATTAAAGCCTTTGAAAAACTCGGTAAAGGACTCATGTTCAGTAAGGACTTTATCAGGATAGCCATAGATTATGAACTTAAAATGTACTAGTGAGTTAAGATACCTAGCCCTTCCTTGCCTATTACTGTATATTTACTTTCAGAGGGCTTTAGTTTACATGAATAAAAAGCTATAGGGAAGAAACTGTTTATCATATTGCTGAAGTAGTATCCCATGCTTACCCCTTGGTTGATCGAGGCGTCTGTTGCAATAAAAAAAAAAAAAAATTCCTTATTTAAATCAGGGATTTTTTAAGTTAGGTGAGCTGCATTATTCCGCTTTTAAGATATCGAACGCCTGTTGATGCTTTTTTAGACCATAATAAATCTACGCTCTTCTACGTAAGATCTGTTAAAGGAGCTGTCATGATTGAAGAGTTACATATTTACATACGATTGTAATACCCACTTACAGCGCAAAAGTGCTGTATCCCCCTTTTACGTTAATAGGTACCGGAAGTTATGAATAACCGACACCTTACCTTGGACTACTTTAAGACCTTGACTAGACACATAAAAACCTAGATAAACATGTTCGGTTTTTCAAAAAACTCACATTTAGATACTTTACTCTGAGATTATTTGTCTTTGTCCCTGTAGCACTAGCTCTAGTTTATGTGAATGTACTTCTAAGGTATTTAGAAAAGATTATAAGACCAACCATATAAGCATGCTAGGGGTATCCCCTAAAACGTCTCCAAACACTATATTGTAATTGGGGTGCAACGTAAGCCGGAGGCATACGTAAAAAATTGATAATGTCCCCTGAGTGTGTTGAAAACGGTGTATGAGGTACAATCACTTAGGTAATGGTATCTGGTAAAAGCTTTTAAAGTTGGTGTGAAAAAAAATTTTATTCTAACATAACAGAGATAAGATGTGGTCGGTACATGGCACTGGAAACTATCGGGAGTCGTTTCCTGTTTAAGCGACAGAAATCTACGCAGATACGCCAAGTCCGATCTTTTATGGCATGACGTTTGAGGGAAAAATTATATGGGTTTATTTGATTTCCTAATGGCTCCTATTACTAACATTTTTTCAACTGCGTCATTTACCCTCTATTTGAAATTTCAGTGAGAGTCTATACGAAGGTACGTAATAGCTTTATGTTTGTCCTTAGACCGTGTTTTGTGTTAAATTACATCCGTTTTTTCCAGAGAATCACTCGCTAGTGGAGAAACTTCCACTGGTATTCAGGTAAAAGATAAAAAAAATTTCTGCTGAATCCACCTCTGCTTGAATGACTTTACGGATATTACTTTAGATAGATTATCAGAGAGATTCATCCACGACTGGTTGGGCGTGATTAAAAATTAGCAACAATAAAAAATGCGATATTTATAACTTCCGTATCCACGATATGTATACTTTTAGGGCTTTGTTCGCGGAAATCGTTATATTTCAGAGTGTCGGGAAGGATTAAAATTTCATTCCCAGCAAAGTCTTTTTACACGCACTAAGACATTCGAGGGTGCATGCTTCTCGAGATTTTGCGTGCAAAGTACGACTGCGGTTGTGGGAGAATTCTGTGGGTCATTTGAAACATGTTATGATTTATGAGACAAATGTATAGTTCCTTTATATAAGTTATTATTTGATTAACTGTCTCATTTTTGTTCAACGGATTGTACTATGTTTGAAGTTATAAGGTTTCCCTTTGATAAACACGCCTTATTTTTGCAGGATGTAAGATAATATTTTGTATACCCCTAGATGGATCTTACAATTACACTACATACAGATCATGTTTTTATAACTATAGAGGTATCTGTAAGCGCTCGCTTATCCGGACTTCTCATTAGGGAAGTTCGAACAACAGACGGTGAGTCCGTAAATACAAGATATTACGTGTACTAAAGAAATAAAACAAAGATATTCTAATTTTTAAGGACGCGTACAGTTGGGCTTAATCCCCCCCCACCCCCCAGTATTTTATTATAAACTTAAATGTATTAAAATTAAAACGAAACCTGCTCCTGTTACTATACGGTCGTGTGTTTTCATAGGAAAAATCCTTTTTAAATTCAAAAAGATATTGGTATGAACAACATCGCTTTTCCCCACTCTGCTAGAGTCGCTTATTGTGTGGAATTTGCTATGCTTTGAAAAACAACCTTCGCAGTTTTTGACTAACCTTGACCGCTTGACTAGGTGACACAGTAACCGAGTTTGCTTGTTTGATTCTGAAAGGCTACTGTTTCTATTTCTTTTGTAATAATTAGGATCCTTCTCTTTATTACCATCGGCAACGTATTGTGTGTTTTAGCATTATGTTGCTGGTACGTATAAAGCAATGAATGACGAACTATTAGGAACTGAGCGATTACTAATAAGACAAGTTATCACTACTGCATTCAATATTAACTGTTTGTACTTCATTCTTTGCTAAAATTTGAAATAGTGAGGGATCCTGGTCAGCGCATTTAGCCTGATGAACGTTTTTTTACAGACATGTATTCCTTGCAATCCAGCCATATTTTTAAAGTTAAGTTGAGTCATTGAGGTTCGATATTTTATATAACTCAAAACTCAAGGCTAAAACTGCGATCGGGACCTTGCAAAGGAGCATTTATTGTCATGACCCGAAATAGTGTTACTCTAATTTATATAGATTTGTACGGGTGTTCCACTTGTTTTTTGTGTGTTTTCTATCACTACGGTGCTTAACACCCTATCCATGCATCTGTATAAATACAGACGTCCACTGCATAAACGCATATTCACTGTTTAATATGATTTGTTACGTAAGGGATTAATAATCATCCAAAATGATAAAATTAACATAGTATATGATTATGATATTTCAGTAGAACTTCTGGAAACAGACACTCAAAGATAAAAACTCGCAGTAGCGAAATCTCAATGATGTAGATAATTTCTGTAAAAAAGTAAGATTAAGAATGTCTCGTAACTTCAGCCACAGGAATAACGAAATTCGACCTGTAAAGGAAACACTCAAAGTTACTCCAAATGAATAAAAAAATTGTACTTAGCTTGCTTTTGTGGGAACATTCACCCGGGTGGGTTCCGATAACGACACCACGGCCTTGAGTCCTCCACCTTTCTATTTAGCGGATGACCTCGTTTGGCTTCAGGTTTTCTCCCGTGCGCGTTTGTTCGATGATTCGAGCCCTTGAAAGATCCGATGCTGCAGACGCGTTCGGTTTGTTTCTTGCAGTGCCGGAAACGCTCACTAACGATGTTTTCTTGAATGATTCTAATGAGAGACGAAGCTTGCGTTGTCGTAGGAAAAAGACACGTCGGTTTGTTTCTTGAAGTTATTCACTAAACAATGATACTAAGTTGCTTGAAGAATCTGTTGCTTTCGTCGTCGTTGAAGAGTTCTTATTGTTTTCTGAAGTCGCTCACTAACGATGATACTATGTTGCTTGAAGAATCTGCTGCTTCCGTCGTCGTTGACTTCTTATGATACATGATTTATTATTCTGGT
Organism: Macrobrachium nipponense; assembly: GCF_015104395.2. NCBI lineage: Eukaryota > Metazoa > Arthropoda > Malacostraca > Decapoda > Palaemonidae > Macrobrachium > Macrobrachium nipponense. Next base: position 146,490,091 of record NC_087200.1, read on the forward strand.
TTTTCTTCGTAGGACGTTGTAGAGTTCTTCTGGTACGCTGGCCACCAATATTAGGGCTTGTGCCTTGTATGATAAGGCGCCCTATGAGGTAATGTTAGACTAGCGATAATCTATACGCTAAGTCGGTTGGTATTGCACTTCCATCTTCAATGGAGTGTCTGGGGTTTTGTAGATCACTTACGAAGTCGGTATTATCTTTACGACGATGTGTTAAACTCATGGTTCGGTGAGGTTCTTGTAGAAAACACTAAGTATAAAAAATATATATTCTTCTGAAGTTTTACATGGTGAAGATCAGATATGATTGTACAAGTCTTCTAATAACGACTTAGCTTGATCGCTTCTGCCATGATGATGGCTAATCCTATTCCTCTACATGATAAAGCTTAGGTAAAGAGGTACAGGTCTTCTAATGACGATAGCTAACTCTGTTCTGCCTGTCTACCATCTCTGTTACAAGTTATGAAGGAACAGACAGTAGTTCGAACATATGAACATACATACAATGACATAGTTTCATACGAACACACAATCGAATGAGACACGCTACAGATCACGTAGGCCGTTTGAATAATAGGTCGGGGTAGTTGTCTCAAGCAGGGAGGCTGGACTGTTTCAAAACAAATGAATGACCACAGATGACGGCATGTCAACTTTAGCCCTACACTTATTGTACAAACGTCATCTTTAGCGTCTCTAGTCTGATCACATTCCTGCAAGCAATCTTTTATATATATGGACTAACATTCCAGATTTTTATTATGTAAACACTTACATACGTACCTTTCCAAGGAGGAGAAGTCAGCACCTGGCCATAAAGCTGGTAAGGAGCGACTGACTTTACTCTTTGGAGCCAACGCAAGTGGCAACTTGAAACTTAAGCCCTTGCTGGTGTATTTGGCCGAGAATCCGAGGGCTTTCAAGGGCATTTTCAAGAGTTAACTCCCTGTCATTTGGAAGTCGAACAAGAAGGCTTGGGTTACCTTGATGGTCTTCGAAGATTGGTTCAATGACCATTTCGTGCCAGCAGTGGAACGGTATTTGTCTTCAAAGGTTCTGCCTTTTAAGGTGCTTTTAGTTTTAAACAATGCCCCTGGTCACCCTTCAAATTTGAGCAACGTGCACCTTAATGTGAAGGTGGTGTACCTTCCACCAAATACAACATTGTTGATACAGCCAATGGACCAGGGAGTAATTGCTAACTTTAAGGCTTACTACCTTAGAAGGACAATACGTTCTGCTTTGAGGGCCATCAAAGGTAACAAGGAGTTGACTCTGAAGCAGTTCTGGAAGGGCTACAACATTGCAGATGCAGTCAGGAATATTGCAAGTGCTTGGGACGAGGTGAAGACGACCACTTTAAATGGGTCCTGGAAGAAACTGTGTCCACAGTTTGTGCACAGTTTTGAAGGCTTTGACAAGGCAGAAGACGTCGAGACTGTGACGAGGAAAATCGTAGGGCTAAGCAAGAGGCTGCAACTAGATCTTGAAGCTGACGATGTTACAGAGCTGCTGGCATCCCATGGAGAGGAATTGTCAGCAGAGGACCTCCTTGAGCTGGAGCAGCAGATGATTGAGGAGGAGTTAGAGGTACCAGACCCAAAACCGAGGTCATTAACTGTGAAAGTCTTGTCAGAGGGTTTTACTCATCTGGAGAGAGCCTTGGCTTCTTTTGAGGGAGAAGACCCTAACATTGCCAGGTTTGACAAAATCCGGAGAGGGATCGTGGATTTGGTAACTTTCTACAAGGAGACCCTGAAGGAGAAGCAGGTGAAGAAAAGTGTGCAGTCTAGGTGGCTGACACTTTCTTCCACAAGTTCTCCAGTACCACCTCCCACTCTAGTCCTGGTAAGGAATTCTGAACTCTTTTACTAATTTATTTTGTTTACATACTGTAATATAAAATGTGATTTTAATTTTTTAATGTTAACATATACTTAAATGTTAGTGTAATTGTCAAACTTCATTAATTTTTCATCATTTGTATTTTATTGCAGAAGTGGTGACAATTCCAGATCCCCCTGTACTACCTGGACCCTCTGTAGCAGCCCGTCCACCTCTAGCAGGTAAGAAATTTCATTTTTCTCATTTTCATGTTGGAAATTGTTTACTACATTTTGACAAACATACTATGTACACTACTACAATGTGTTTGATGTTGCATAACCTAATATTTTTCTTTATGTATCATTCCAGACCCCTTTGATAGTGAGGATGACCCAGATGACCCTGAGCCTTTCTATGGTTTTGATGTCTCGCCCTATTCATCAGGTAAGGAATCCTTAACAATTTTTTAAAATGTATTATAAATTGCTAATAGAAATTGTATAAAAAGAGTAGTACATATGTACACTAAGTACTACTACTACATCCACCTTATTATGTACCCTGTCATTCTTTCCAGATCTAGATGTAGCCTCCTCAGAGCCCAAATCAGTAGATACGACAACTATGACCTCTCCAACTCCATCAGGTAAAAGAATTCATCATTTTTTTAATTGTACATATGTCAAACAGTAAATAATACTACATATACCTATTGTGTACAGTAGTTAATACTCTTATCATTTTTATTTTTTATCATTCCACACTCCCAAGCACCTGCAAGTTCCACTCCATAGCCAGCCACTCTCATCTACCATATGCCCATCCCAGTAAGCAAGCCAACCACTAGAATTTGGTAAGGAAACTTTTTTTTAATGAATGTTTATACATTTTATTACATACCATGTAATAACTATGTACTACATACATAGTGTACTACTTTACTAATCATATGTACTTATCATTCCAGACTGACATGCACCTTGTAACTTACATAAACCAGACCTCTACATAGCCTACATCTCTTCATTTCACTAAAGGTAAGGAATTCTCAACTGTTTTTAATGTGTATAAATTGTTAATTATGGAACAGTACATTTTGTACTTAAGTGGTTACATACTGTCCTTTAACATTCTATATCATTCCAGGCTGCCCATCATCTTTTCAAGCTCTCTCATCCTGGCCTGTCATCTGTATAAAGCACACCGAAGTTAGGTATGGAATTCATCTTTTTTAAGTTTTTACTGTACCTAGTAATAAACATAGCTTTCTGAAATATACCTGAAATAATACATAAAGAACTTCTATTACTGTACATACACATATGTACATACTACCCTGTACTAATTATCCTTATCATGGCAGGCTCCCTACACATGCATACTATCTCCATCTCCATCTCCCACAACCTAGCTAACAGCTTTGAGACTCACTAAAAGTTGGTAAGTATGAAAGGAATTACTAACTAAGTTTTATACATGTTATATCTTATAAACCACTGTATGGTATACTATATGTAACTTACTATGCATAGAGGACTTACTACATATGTACAGTACTATTAATATAATATTTTTTGTACATTCCAGAATCCCAGAACCCCCTGAATGATGTGGCTATGTGGCCACAAAAAACTTTGTCCAGGGTTACATAGCACGACAACTTTAAACTAAGAGTAAGGAATTATACATACATTCACTCTTTTACTCTTGATATACTCTAATTTACATATTGCATTCAGGACTTTGTGTAGTATTTTGTACTAATTGTGTACTTTTACCTTCCAGAACCACCATTTTTGGATGAAAATAACTCCAGGTTGTACATAAAACTTCAGGAAACTACATGTAGCATACCCAAAGGATTACAAGTAAGTTTTTATAACTTTTTTTATTAGTTTAAGACAGCCTTGAGTTCCAGGATGTTGATGTGAAGGTGCTTGTCGTGATGGTTCCACACACCTGTAACCAGCAACTCTTCCAGGTGTGCGCCCTATCCCACGGTCGATGCGCCTGAGAACAGCAACATCTCCGGAGGGGGAGTGCGCAGGGGCACTCCTATTAAGAGGTTCCTGTCGTCTAGCCACCAGGCCAAGTCCTCCCTCACTTCCTCCGTGAGAGGAACAAGGAAGGACTGCGGCGGCGGCTTCTCAGTCTTGTGGGCTTGCATGCTCATTCACGATACTATCCACAAGTCACTTACGGTAGGATTCACTCTGTAATTACTACCAGTAAGAGAAAAAGCGATAGAAAGCATTCAATCTTCGTTCTCGAAGGTGTAATGAAAGCTCACGACGATGGCGGGCAGAGCGGCGAACACACGTCCTCATCCGACAGCGGCCGAAAGCAAAGTGAATGTTTACCCTCCAGTCGGGCGGGACTCCCGACCATCGGACAAGCAGTTACTATCGAATTACCTTGTTACGACCAGTCCAGCTGCGCTGTAAGTATTTTCCTATGTAAAGGACCGAGGGTTTGTATTACGTGTTGGAACAAATGGCAAAATAATGTTAATAATACGTATACGGCATAATTGTTTCTTCTTTTCCACCGTTATCCCTACATTAAGGGGTCGGTTCATGATGCTGTGAAAAACTGGAAAATAAATACTGCACCTAATTTATCCAAACGGCTAAGTTATACAAATGAATGAAACAGATATTATTAACATGATAAATTTGTTAGGATTGTTAACTTAACCAGCCAAAGTGCTGCAAGATCATAATGCAGTTAGTGGGACTCCCTCTAGTAGCAGAGATACTCACCAGGAAAGTAAAATAAGTTTTAATTTTTCAAGAATGATCCTACCTCTTAGCTAATCATTTATGCTGCCTGCGATAATGTATTAATGACAACTTTTTCCATTGCAGCCCTGCACAGAAACTTTAGGGATTCAACCATTTCCCGTAATTCAAATTCTGGAAATTGTGAATCTTATAATGCCAAGTTAACTTTTGCCAAGTAACTTTAAGGGAATTGAGGGATGCTCTATAATAATCCAAACAGACATCCCCGGTAAATGATAACATTCTTTACAGCATGATTAAAAATCTTCCATATTCAACTAAATCTTATCTTATCTCCTTAAAATCTTTAACAAAAAAGGGAAACTGCTATTCTTCCCCCTTCTGGGACAATTACAGTTGTTGTTTCCATTAAGAAACCATTGAAAGATCCACATCTTCCGAAATGCTATCAACCAATATCCGTAATTTACAAGTTGTGTAGAAATCATTCAACTCTAGATTCACTACTAAGAATATCATCCTAAATTCAGCAAGGTTTTTCAAAATGCAGTAAAACTATAGGAGTCTTCTTCTATCTTGACAGGTATATTAAAGTTAGAGTTGGAAATCCTTTTCTAATGCTTTTGAACTGGAGGGAGGCATCCCACAAGGCAGTGTATTGAGTGTCACCTTATTTGCTGTGGCTATAAACAGCATGGGTGAATGTGTCTCACTCCAGTAAAGGCATCTTTGTTTGTAGATGACCTTGCCATATATGTCACTAGTTATGATGCTACTGCAACATGTAATTTCTCCCAAAAGTCAGTTAATACAATCAGCAATTGCGCTGATGACACTGGCTTTCGATTCTCCCCTTCCAAAACTGAGACAGTCGTGTTACTAGAAGTACTCTGGTACATTTAAGACATCACTGAAGAGCTCCCTCTAGATTTTCATCAAGAGGAACTGGGCCTTTGGTATATGTTCAAATTAAGAGGTTTCCCTGAAAACCCTGCAGCAGCCATTCTTAACCAAAATGATGCACATCACTTTGCAAACGCTAGAGCATCCGAGCCTTTTCATGTAAGAATTAATGCAGCAGTTGACAATATGTCTATTAAAAACCAAAAAATTAAGGCAATACAGTACTCTAAGTTGCCTCCTTGGTTGATCCCAGAACCCTCAGTCTGTCAAAAATCTGCTGTTAAAAATCAGTTAAATGTCGAGGAAGTGAAGGCTCGCTTCTTGACCACAATTGAACAAATTTGTTCTGTTAAATTGTTCACTGATGGTTCAAAACATCAAGTGGTGTTGGTTGTGCTGTTGTTCATGGTTATAGCTCATATGTGGCGGACTATCTAATAATGCCTCTATTTTTACAGCTGAATTAACTGCATCAGCCAAATCTCTTGAGGTTGTCTCTATTCTACAGGGAAATACTTTTACCCTATATCAATATAAAATGGACTATTTGTTCATATATAAAAAATAAATGGCAAGCACATTGGTCTTCTCCCTTTCCGGCCAACAATAATACAGGAAGATCAGACAAAGCACTGAACATTGGCCATCTGGATTCCAACAAAACCGTAGGGTGGAAATTGTATTGCATCGTCTGAGTAATTGGCCATACTCAGTTGATTCACGCATTCCTTTTAGATGGGGGAACTGCACCAGTCTGTATAAAGTGTGACCCTACTCTTACTGTGGAACACGTTATCACATTGCCGTAGGTATGCTGCAGCACACCCAAGACATGGGTTAGTGGGCAGGGATATAGCAGAACTGCTTGGTCCTGATGTAATTGTTAATAATTAAACATTGTTGTATTCCTTACAGACATTAACCTCTATAATGAAATCTAATATTTGACCTCTTGGTACATACATTGCCAAGTGTAGTATATACACTTTTGCAGTTGTGTATTTAAGCATGTTTATGTATATATTTTTTACTTTTACTTTTTTTTACACAAAATATTATATGCATATCCTAAATGCAAAGTTATGATTTTTTATGGGGAATATCAGTTGTTACCAAATATCAATTTTTACCATAATTTTAAAATCATTCTTCTATTTATTTATTCAGTTCATGAATTTATTGATATACCTATTCATCTCAAACCAAATTCATTACAGCACTGAATAATCCCTTGGATTCCAGTGCTTGGCTTCAAGCCTAAATTTCATATTCCATTCCATTTCCTGCACAGGAACATATGAGGGTTTACATTTGTATAAAATAAAAAATTTCAATATTATGTGTTATACAACAACAGTTTAAGTTTCAGGACAATTAGAGGTTTATTTTTGGTATCGGAAGTCATAACTGTCTGTTGGATACACCAGATACTTTTGTCAGTATATACGATACATATATTATATATAAAATTTTACATACCACATACTACAGCATTAAACATCCAGTAATTATATGGCTCAAAATTTACAGTAACTGATTATATATCTGCTCTGTGATCTTGATCACAAGACACAATACATATTTAAAATTCCTGGTACAATTATGAACAAACACTCTTATAACCAAAATCCTAAGATATCTGCTCGAGTAGGATGCCTTGACGATGTGAGGGAGTAAGGGACCCTGGCCTTTGGGCCCAGGTCCTGACGAATCATCTTACGTAGTTTTTGGTTTAAATGTGCTGTTGGGGTCTGTGTGGGGGCTCTTGGGTGTCGGGCATTCAATTTTTGAACTTCTGCACATGGACGGGAGTAAATTTATGAATTTGGCTCCTAGTTTTCCCTCCCCTGGATCCGAAAACTTACTGGCACTGACAACTTCTTCTGGTATGAACATGGATATGAGCTTGGCTGTTGCACAGATTCAAACACTGAGACACCAGGATGTTAGTAGATCTGGTGTCATTAGCTTATGAATGTTTCTATAGTGCAGTAAAACAATTTGGGACACAATAACCACTTCATGGCCACATTTTTGAATGATGCAGTTCTCAGCATGGAAGTGTTTTCATTGAAAAACTTAAATGATGAGTCATTTGATTTTATTACTAAGACTGAAGAACATGGACCAGCCCCATGTACCAGAGTGCTTTCTCCCCCTATATGGCATTTTGCTAGCAAGGAGGGAGGGAAAATTTTTTTATAAAAGCTGCTGAATATTTTTTGAGAGCAAGGTTGGTTCCATTCCCAATGAAAATTAAAATGCTATGGAGAGAACTTGCTAATAAAAGCTGGTAATGAAACTCAAGCAATTTTACTATCCGATTTTAAACCTCCTGAAAGTGGAAATATTGAATGTATTTCATCATGCAGATTCTTTAATACACTGATATGGGTGGTTTACTCAAAAGACTTGCATGTTTTAAAAAAGAGGAGATTCTCCATCAATGTTCTCCTTGTGTATCTCATGTGAAGAAACTGATCTTAATAAACTTAAAGGAAAGCTCATGAGGTGAGAGCAGTGGCAACATCCCTCTCATTTAAACAGAACCTCTCTGTGGACTTGATTATACAAGCAACGTATTGGAAATGTAAATCAGTGTTCGCCTCGCATTACCTGAGGGATATTGAGACAGTCTATGAAAATTGCAGTACCCTGGGTCCATATTTAGCAGCTGGCACAGCATTGGGTAAGGGTGTGTAGGAAGTCATACCTTCCTAGCCTAACTCTTTGCCTTGAATAAGGTTGTTGAGTTTTTAGGGGAGCCTGGAGGTACTAATGATGTACAAGGAGTACCCTTCAGTCAAGTGCATAGTAGGGTATGAATTTTATGGTTATTGTGAAGGTGACATGTTTTTACTCTGGTAACATAACATTATATGGTACTGCACCCTGGGCAGGGGCATCCTTTGGTTGACCATGCTAACCACGGACATTCCTTAGCTGCATGGGTCCCACTTTTTAGAGGACGAGTTCTGGTTATACTGCCACGTCCCTAAGAGTTAAGACGAGCGACTTCCAGAGGCAGTAATCATCTGTTCAGCTCTCTTAATAGGTAAGGAACCAACAAGCATTTACATGGATGCTAGCACTAAGCACATATTTTATTTCTTAAATTTTAAAAGATATGCATATCCATGGATCCCACCTCCTACAATGTGGGATTCAGCTATGTAACTACTTGGTAAGTTACATACATAAAAATGACATTTTTATAATAAAATAAGATTTTATCTATACTTACCAAGTAGTTACATGATCAAAGCCTGCCCTCCTCCCCTCACATGGATAGTAGGGCATAAACAACTGATTTTCATGCAGTGTTGGTTCCTCACTCCCCAGATAGTGGGCAGGGGGTATCACCTGACCAAAGCAAACTAGCGCTACCATGAATTTTCAGAAATTCTAGCTGCTGACGATTTTTAAAAACTATAGCTATGTAACTAATTGGTAAGTATACATAAAATCTTATTTTATTACAAAAATGTCATGATTAATGACAGTCAGGCAAGAACTCAAGAAAACACGTCTGCATCGCATAATAGCCAAAAGCTAAACTGGAATGCTTACATCTGGACAGGCAGGCAATCCCACCTACCAGACGGTAGTATGTAGTTACTGCGTAACCACTTTGTTCAAGACTTTATAGACTGTTTTCCAGCTTCACCAAAGGTAATTCCTGATGTAAAGGATGGATGGTTTGTATAGTGTAGAAACAAATAAAAACTTCAAATGGGTTTAGTGTTTTGGAAGTGATCTCTCTGCCCAGAAAGGTGGTTCCGAAAGTAGGTTTAGCACAAAACCATGTGAGTTTAGTTTAGTCCTGCCACCCTAAGACAAATAGAATTAGTGGTGCACAGAATCCCAGTAGAAATCCTGAACATCAGGATCATAATCAGAAATATGAAGGTCAGCCAAAAACTGAACTTCAATTCAGATGAAAAGGGATTAGGAAAACAATCTCTTATGCAGGAGGATTTCCCTCTCCACCCTAGGAATAGTACCTCCCCTCCAAGAGTATCTAAACCACTCCAAATTTGACTAGATTATGATGTTAGGGATAATCATCTTAAACCCCAGATAGTCCTGGAAGTAGAACATCCTGTAAATCCTCCATGGCTTTTTCCAGAAGCATTAATATGTAAGAAATTGTTTAGTACCAAAAAGGACTGCACTGTTAACCCCTTCAGCACTGGGACGTACACATGTACGTCTTTTACGGTACAGTAATAAAAGACCGCGACGTACGCGTGTACGTCTTTCATCCCTCCTCGAAAAGCAAAGCGTTTTCTTCAGCTTGAATGGTTTCCAGACACAGTATTGTGTACGAGAGAGGTGCTGAAGCTCCACATACAATTCATTCTAACCAATGAGCATCCGATGGATGTAGTGACGTCATTTTCATATGGAATATTAGGAGGGGTACTGGCCAACATATGTAAGTGTTTACATAATAAAAATATGGAATGTTAGTCCATATATATAAAAGTCTAAAACTAAAGAGGTCAACCAGATTGCTTGCAGGAATGTGATCAGACTAAAGACGCTAAAGATGACGTATACAATAAGTATGTAGGCTAAGATAACATGCCGTCACCTGTAGTCATTCAATTGTTTATAAACATTAGTCCAAGCTCCCTGCTTGAGACAACTACCCCGACCTATTATTCAAACGGCCTACGTGATCTGTAGCGTGTCTCATTAGATTGTGTGTTCGTATGAAACTATGTCATTTGGATTGTATGTTCATATGTTCGAACTACTGTCTGTTCCTTCATAACTTGTAACAGAGATGGTAGACGGGCAGAACAGAGTGAGCTATTGTCTTTAGAAGACCTGTACCTCTTTACCTAAGCTTATCATGTAGAGGAATAGGATTAGCCATCATCATTGGCAGAAGCGATCAAGCTATCGTTATTGGAAGACTTGTACAGTCATACCTGATCTTTCATCATGTAAAACTTCAGAAGAATATACTATTTTTTATACCTTGTGGTTTTCTACAAGAACCTCACGAACCATGAGTTTAATACATCGTCGTAAAGATAATACCGACTTCGTAAGTGATCTACAAAACCCCAGACACTCCATTGAAGATGGAAGTGCAATACCAACCGACTTAGCGTAAGTTTATCGCTAGTCTAACATTACCTCATAGGGCGCCTTATCATACAAGGCACAAGCCCTAATATTGGTGGCCAGCGGACCAGAAGAACTCTACAACGTCCTACGAAGAAAAAAACCAGAATAATAAATCATGATCATAAGAAGTCAACGAACGACGGAGGAAGCAGCAGATTCTTCAAGCAACTTTAGTATCATGTTAGTGAGCGACTTCAGAAAACAATAAGAACTCTTCAACGACGACGGAAGCAACAGATTCTTCAAGCAACTTAGTATCGTTGTTTAGTGAATAACTTCAAGAAACAAAACCGACGTGTCATTTTCCTACGGCAACGGAAGCTTCGTCTCTCATTAGAATCATTCAAGAAAACATCGTAGTGAGCGTTTCCGGCACTGCAAGAAACAAACCGAACGCGTCTGCAGCATCGGATTTCAAGGGCTCGAATCATCGAAACAACGCGCACGGGGGGAAACTGAAGCCAAACCAGGTCGTCCACTAAATAGAGAAGGAGGACCAAGGCCGTGTGTCGTTATCGGAACACCGTGACTTCCACAAAAGCAAGCTAAGTACAATTTTTTTTATTCATTTGGAGTAACTTTGAGAGTTCCTTTGCAGGTCGAATTTCGTTATTCCTGTGGCTGAAGTTACGAGACATTCTTAATCTTACTTTTTTACAGAAATTATCTATATCATTGAGATTTCGCTACTGCGAGTTTTTATCTTTGAGTGTCTGTTTCCTGAAGTTCTACTGAAATATTCAATCATATACTATGTTAACTTATCATTTTGGTGATTATTAATCCCTTACGTAACAAATCATATTAAACAGTGAATATGCGTTTACGCAGTGGACGTCTGTATTTATACAGATGCATGGATAGGGTCGTTAAGCACCGTAGTGATTAGAAAACACACAAAAAACAAGTGGAACACCCGTACAAATCTATATAAATTAGAGGTAACACTATTTCGGGTCATGACAATAAATGCTCCTTTGCAAAGTCCCGATCGCAGTTTTAGCCTTGAGTTTTTTGAGTTATATAAAATATCGAACCTCAATGACTCAACTAAACTTTAAAAATATGGCTAGATTGCAAGGAATAACATGTCTGTAAAAACTTTCATCAGGCTAAATGCGCTGACCAGGATCCCTCACTATTTCAAATTTTAGCAAAGAATGAAGTACAAACAGTTAAGATTGAATGCAGTAGAGATAACTCGTCTTAATTAGTAATCGCTCAGTTCCTAATAGTTCGTCATTCATTGCTGTATACGTAACAGCAACATAATGCTAAAACACACAATACGTTGCCGATGGTAATAAAGAGAAGAATCCTAATTATTACAAAAAGAAATAGAAAACAGTAGCCCGTTCAGAATCAAACAAGCAAACTCGGTGACTGTGTCACCTAGTCAAGCGGTCAAGGTCAGTCAAACTGCTGAAGTTTTCAAAACAAAGCAAATTCCACACAATAAGCGACTCTAGCAGAGTGGGGAAAAGCGATGTGGTTTATACATGCCAATATCTTTTTTGAATTAAAAAGGATTTTCTATGAAACACACGACCGTATAAAGTAATCAGGGCAGGTTTTCGTTTTTTTTTAAATTTTTAACAAATAAGTTATTATAAAGCCCAACTGTACGCGCCGTAAAAATTAGAATATCTTGTTTTATTTCTTTAGTACACGGGGTATACAAAATATTAACTTACATCCTGCAAAATAAGGCGTGTTTATCAAAAGGAAATCCTATAAACCTTCAAACATATTAAAATCCGTTTGAACAAAAATGAGACACTTAATCAAATAATAACTTATATAAAGGAACTATACATTTGTCCCATAAATCGTAACATTGTTCAAATGACCCAACAGAATTCTCCCACAAACGCAGTCGCACTTGCGCGCAAAATCTCGAGAAGCATGCACCCTCGAATGTCTTAGTGCGTGTAAAAAGACTTTGCGGGAAATGAAATTTTAATCCTTCCGACACTCTGAAATATAACGATTTCCGCGAACAAAGCCCTAAAAGTATACATATCGGATACGAACGTTATAAATATCGCATTTTTTATTGTTGCTAATTTTTATCACGCCCAACCAGTCGTGGATGAATCTCTCTGATAATCTATCTAAAGTAATATCCGTAAAGTCATTCAAGCAGAGGTGATTCAGCAGAATTTTTTTTTATCTTCTACTGAATACCAGGAGTTTCTCCACTAGCGATGTGTGATCTTGAGGGAGAAAAACGGATGTCATTGAAAAACTAAATACGGTCTAAGGACAAACATAACCCCATGAAATTTCAAAATAGAGATAAATGACGAAGTTGAAAAATGTTAGTAATAGGAGCCATTAGGAAATCAAATAGCCCATATAATTTTTCCCTCAAACGTCATGCCATAAAAGATCGGACTTGGCGTATCTGCGTAGATTTCTGACGCTTAAACAAGGAAACGACTCCCGATAGTTTCCAGTGCACGTGTACCGACGACATCTTATCTCTGTTAGGTTAGAAGAATAAATTTTTTTTCACCAACTTGGACTTACTTAAAGGCTTTTACCTGATACCATTACCTAAGTGATTGTACCTCATACACCGTTTTCAGCACACTCAGGGGACATTATCAATTTTTACGTATTCCTCCGGCTTACGTTGTGCCCCAATTACAATATAGTGTTTGGAGACTTTTAGGGGATAACCTACATGCCTATATGGATGATCTTGTAATCTTTTCTAATACCTTAGAAGTACATTCACATAAAGTAGAGCTAGTGCTACAGAGACAAAGACAAATAATCTCAGAGTAAAATATAAATGTGAGTATTTTTAAAACCGAACTTTGTTTATCTAGGTTTTATGTGTCTTGTCAAGGTCTTAAAGTAATCCATGGTAAGGTGTCGGCTATTCATGACTTTCCGGTACCTATTAACGTAAAAGGGGGATACAACACTTTTGCGCTGTAGTGGTATTACAATCGTATGCAAATATGTAACTCTTCAATCATGACAGCTCCTTTAACAGATCTTACGAAGAAGAGCGTAGATTGATTATGGTCTAAAAAGCATCAACAGGCGTTCGATATCTTAAAAGCCGGAATAATGCAGCTTACCTAACTTAAAAAATCCCTGATTTAAATAAGGAATTTTTTTATTGCAACAGACGCCTCAGACCAAGGGGTAAGAGGGTACTACTTCAGTAATATGATAAACAGTTCTTCCCTATAGCTTTTTATTCACGTAAACTAAAGCCCTCTGAAAGTAAATATGCAGTAATAGGCAAGGAAGGGCTAGGTATCTTTAACTCGTTGGTACATTTTAAGTTCATAATCTATGGCTATCCTGATAAAGTCCTACTGAACATGAGTCCTTTACCGAGTTTTTCAAAGGCTTTAATCACAGTCCAAAAGGAACTCGGTGGTGACAAATGATCATTCAGGTCTTTGGAGCCAAGATAAGATATCTACCTGGGAAAGCAATTATCATAGCTGACGATTATCCCGCAAATCCCGCACCATACTGCAAAGAACCATTAATTAGACTAAAAAATATAGAAAAACATCCGTGCCTATTGTTAAAACCGTATCCCTAAACAGAAAATTCCTTAACCCAAGAGATCGCGAGCATTGAATATCTGGGTCGGAGCGCAGAACTGTTACAAACTGAACAAAGCAAGAGTCAACAGACATAACAAACCCAAACAATAAACTTCTTCGGACTGGAAACAGAGTCAGCAGCAATAAACACCAAACAATAAACACTTCGAAACGGAAACAGGGTCAGTGGCTAAGCAAAAAACAATAAACACTTTTGAGCAGAAACCCTAAAGCAAAAGTACATTTAAAGTATGTGTATCAGAATAATGTAATCAAATGTAATATATATGTAGGTCTGTGACGAGGAAAACCCGAAGAACACAGCAGAGACTAACGACCAGGTAGTAATAATAATCTCTTTCATACCAATCGTCATAAAACTGGTTGCATTCCGTCATCCAGGGTTCCCTCCTATGTACCAGAAAGCCCAAATCACTATTTTTACTGGCCTACAATGCTTACAGATATAAAAAGCACATAACTAATTGTAACATGTGTCATGAAAACAAGGGATACACTAAGACCCCTGTCAGTTTAGGGACCTATCCTGTGCCAAATCAATCCTTGAAAGAATTATGTAGAATTATTTTTTTAACAGAATTACGAGTCTGACAGAGGGAATAAAAACAATTCTTAGTGTTAATAGTTCCTTGACACGTTATATATAATTAATAGCACTAAAAACAAACACCGAAATTGAGTGCGTTTAGGAATATTTATGAGTGCTAAATCAGTAAATATGGAATTCAACACATAATAATCTGTGACTCGGGTGGTGTAAACAATAATAATCTCCTTAACACGTTGTGTGAATTCCTTTCCATTAAGAAAACCAATAATATATTTTATCACCAGTAGTCAATCGGTTTGGTAGAATAACGGATAATTAAATAGGAAGTGTCAATGTCTTACGAGTTACAATCGTGATGTTGGATCCGAACTGGATTATAGCGGTTTCTCGCGGTTTTAAATAAAACCTTATCATTGATATCTTTTGTATCTATAGAATTGATGCCGCAAGTAGCCTTATACGGTACGCCGCTAGAACACTTTTCCACATATTCAAGCCAACCATTAATTTATCAAAGATATATAAAAAAAATATATAAATAAATAAATATAAAAAATAAATAAATATGGATACAAGTGGAGTCAATATAATACACTCCGTAAGAAGTCGGAAGGGTTACAAATTATAATAAAAAGGAATCACGATTAAAATCAATAGCAAAACGTAAACCATAGGTTAATTAAATATCTAAATATATATGCGTAAAGATTGAACTCTAACTTAACGCTTTAGTAATGACAAATAAGCTAAAAGTTCAAACACATATCAAAACCTACTGACATATTGTCTGTACGGTAATTATATTCGTAGTCAATGAAAAAAAAAAAAACAAATAAATAAATAAATAAATAAATAAACTAATAATAAATAAAATAAATAAAATAAAATAAAAGAGATTTTAAAGTCAGGAAGTCTAGAAGTGAAAATGTTATCTATGGAATAATCCTATATGAATCTTATACAGGGCTAATATATATATAGAATTTGTATGGAAAACCTTTTTCATATAGTTTGAATAAGGAATATTTATTAACATAATGCCAACATGAAACTAATATATTGTTCAATTTTGGTACTGTTGTTGTTTTTTTTTTGCCAGACTTATTCTTCCATGCAGGTGGAGAATTAAAACACTAAAATATCATTTGAAAACTACTAAAGTCCGTATCTCTTTACCAGCAAGTAACGTAACTCTTAGCTGGCTGAGAGCATTCTCCTGCCAAGTGACGACGTCATCATTGCCGCCTATCAGCAATTTGTTCCTTTTAACCTCAATAATCTGCTTACACAGGCTTCAATCTGTGTGTCGTCTCTGCTTGCAAAACAGATTGACTGGAGAAAGGAATGCTTAGCCCGAACTTCTCATGGGCAAGGCAGACGTTAGCAACAAATGTCTATCCGTATGCGCAATGCAACTTTAGCTAAGGAGTTGCAATCATTTTAAAATTAATAACAAAATAAGCAAATAGAATTTCTATAACAACAAAATGAATAAATTTTTTTTCTGAACCTCATAGACATTTAGAAGTATCAAGATATGTATAAGAAATATTTACTTGCAACATTAGCCTATTACAATTCAAGTAAAACATTCATGGGAAAATGTCACATTTTCTTGAAAAACCCAAAGTTTATTTAGAAATTAGTTACATAGTGGGGTTTTTTTTCGTTGCATCTCCTACCGATTAATAAAGTTTTTAAAAATTCAATGCCGCAGAGGATGCAGCCTGCGAGAAAATTGAATATGAAACTTTTGTTAGGGCACATAGAATCATGATTAATATTCTCTTTGACTCTTATGTTGCCCGGCAATCTTACAATTAGCTCCGTTTTCCACTTCTTTGTCTAGTAACTTACTACCAGTAATATCGAATTTTCTTTGGGATTCGTATTGAATATCTGTTTATTTTTTATAATTATGGATATTTTTACAGTCATCAGAGACCTGGATAGGTTCACTCATTGTTAATGCCATGGATAAAAAGTTTGTACAGCGGACTCTTTTGAATTCCAAAATATCAGCGAATTCATGTGGGGTAAGTCTGGGTCTAAATAGCTCTTCCCTCCCCTGTATTTGGATGTTGTCTGAATTTACTTTGCCCTTGTGACAAGTATAATTTAACTTGCAGGCTGATTAATGGAACCTGGTTACAGTATCCTGCAGTATGAGAGTTTCACATCGCAACTTCAAAACAAAAAAATCGTTCGTCGCAGCGGACGACTACAGTCAAGTAACAACCGCCTACAATGTGAAAGGAATTTCATGGACTTCTTCGACCGACACCGTATCTCGTCGTTAATCTCGTTTTAATGCGGAATGCTCTGGCGGCTGTCGGAATCGACTACAAAAAGGGACATACTTCCGACAATTACGATCCGAAGGATATTCAACTCTACTTTGCTGGCGAAGGACTCCGTGCTGGATGATCTATTCATCGCGAACGTAATCGTGTAGCTTAGGATGCAGAGAATAAAAAGTATGAGCGCAAAATAGAACGTTGGACCCGCCCCAGGCAAATTTTCCCATTGTTTTAACCATTGGAAAAGGCCGTTTCATTTGGCTAAAGGTGGTTGTCTGGAACTGTGTAATGGACGAAAAGTGGTTCGAAAGCTAGTTAAAAGTGTAAGTAGTATAACCTCGGTCATATATCCTATATATATAAAGTTATCATGTATCCTATATATTATATAATGATCATAAATAACAGAATCGAAATATATTTTTTGCTGTAACGCACTAGGAATCTATATAATGATCATAAAATAACAGAGTCGAAATATATCTTTGCGTGTACGCAATAGGAATCTCTTATATAAATGATCATAAAATAACAGAATCTAAATATATCTTTGCGTGTACGCAATAGGAATCTATTTAAAGTGCACATATATTAATCATTATATGAATCCATATACATATGTATAACAAATCAGTAGACCTATAATCAATCTGTTACCTTTTTTTCTTACCAATATCTGCAGTTATTTATGAGTTAGTATATTGATTAATGAATCAGATATACAACAGTTTAGCATAAAAATCAACGAATCAATCAGCATAAAACATTAATAATTTTATCAATTCATATATGACTTTTTTATCAGTTAAAATATGATTTTTATCATGTTAATCTTCATTCTATGCAATTATCAGAGTACATTAGTATTTTCTGTAGCATATGTATCTTAATGAGATGAATGTGAAAAACTGTATCATTATATATATCATGTGATCACTATTATTTACCATATCATTGTTTTATATTTTATTACTTGAATCAATTCATGTACACCATGAATTTTTATTTACTTATATAATATATATTCACATAGTGTCGTATCACACTCCTATAAGTCAAATGCAAGTCAAGTTTTGAGTAATATTCAGTGGTGGTTTTGGTGGTAGCTGACCGAGCTGATGTAAGTGTTTACATAATAAAAATATGGAATGTTAGTCCATATATATAAAAGTCTAAAACTAAAGAGGTCAACCAGATTGCTTGCAGAATGTGATCAGACTAAAGACGCTAAAGATGACGTATACAATAAGTATGTAGGCTAAGATAACATGCCGTCACCTGTAGTCATTCAATTGTTTATAAACATTAGTCCAAGCTCCCTGCTTGAGACAACTACCCCGACCTATTATCAAACGGCCTACGTGATCTGTAGCGTGTCTCATTGAGATGTTGTGTTCGTATGAAACTATGTCATTTGGATTGTATGTTCATATGTTCGAACTACTGTCTGTTCTTCATAACTTGTAACAGAGATGGTAGAACGGGCAGAACAGAGTGAGCTATCGTCTTTAGAAGACCTGTACCTCTTTACCTAAGCTTTATCATGTAGAGGAATAGGATTAGCCATCATCATTGGCAGAAGCGATCAAGCTATCGTTATTGGAAGACTTGTACAGTCATACCTGATCTTCATCATGTAAAACTTCAGAAGAATATACTATTTTTTATACCTTGTGTTTTCTCACAAGAACCTCACCGAACCATGAGTTTATACATCGTCGTAAAGATAATACCGACTTCGTAAGTGATCTACAAAAACCCCAGACACTCCATTGAAGATGGAAGTGCAATACCAACCGACTTAGCGTAAGTTTATCGCTAGTCTAACATTACCTCATGGGAGGGGCCTTATCATACAAGGCACAAGCCCTAATACATATGCCAGTGCGCCTCAGGCTATTATCTGAGAAGGATGATTACGATTTTGTCTGTAAACTATGTAGATTTGAATTCTAAACCTTTTTCCCTTTTGATTGTAGTTATTTTATGTTTTTTTTTTTCAGTATCATGTCAGATGATAGTGTTTCAGAGTCAGGGTCTGAGTACCTGCCAAATCTATCAGATGATGATTATTGTGATAATTTCTTAGAGGTTGACAGTGACAACGAGTGTTTGGAAGACATTGAACCTCTTGTCGATGAAGGTTGGCAGTTCATGACTGATCCACCTTGTGACTTGCGCCCAGACCCAGCTCCCCCTGATTCACGGAGGGTGGCAATGGGATTCCTGCTTACACACCAGATTTCACCTGCTTACGTGATGCATTTTTTTTCCTTTTTTGTGGTGATGTAATTGACAAATTGTGTGAATGGATGAATGCTCGGGCAGAGTAGTACTTTCATTCAACAGGAAAGCGTAAGGTGAAAGGGCTTCTATGGAGCCCTGTTACTCGTGATGAGATGTATGTTTTTTATAGCTTGCTGATGATAATGGGGGTGAATAAACTGCCCCATATGTATATACGTATTGGTCACGAGATGCTGTTGCTTTTATTATCATTATCATTATTATTATTACTACTATTATTACTGTTTTATTATTATTATTACCAGTGCCATAAACATTCATTGATGTATACACTGTTTCTGTATAAAACCTAGGAATAACTGTTTCAGTAAGAAAACTAGTACTGCTATTACCACTAAAACTATTTTACTAATACGTACTTTACTACTTTTTCTGCTACTTTATTTCTACTACTTTACTACTATTTCTACTACTTCATAACAGTTCCTACTTCTGCAATTACTTTTTCCACTAAATATTCCTATTTTTTCCGATATTCATACTATATTTTTTGTAATTTTTTGACAATGGGGTAAAAAATATTCATTGATGTCAGTACACACAATGTTTTCACATAAGAATATAAAGGAAAAATATGAATAACATAAAATTTAGTGGGAACAAGTAATGATTGATACTTGCGGTCGACAGGGGGTCTCATGTGGTATGCAAGCATTTGCAGCAATGCAGCAGGCCGGTGGCGAAGGGGTTAAATACTCGCTGTTTGTCTATGACCTTGCAATATACTGCACAGAATATGATTCCTTGTCAGTATGCAAACATTTGCAAAAGTCTATTAATGCTATTACTGAGTGGGCTGATGACAATGATTTCAAATTCTCCTCTTCCAAAACACATCCAGTAAAATTTACCAGGTGCTGGCATGTGGAAGAGAGGTTCCCACACTTAGTTTAAAAGGATCTATTATTCCTTATGAAAATGAAGTAAAATTTCAGCGGATGACTACTGGTCATAAATTAACATGGGCCAGCCATATTAATGCCCTAAAGATTAATGTTAAACAATCTTTGAATATTTTAAAGGTTGTTTCTGGATTTAGATGGGGCTGATAAGAAATCCATTCTGAGGTTATATGTGTCGATCCAAGCTAGACTAAGGTTGTCAGATTTATTCCTCAGCTTGTAAAACCAAGCTAAAGGAACTGGATGTTGTACACACCATGTGGTTGAGAATATGCTCAGAGGCTTTTAGAAGTTTGCCTGTTGAAAGCATATACAATGGTACCCTCGAGATACGAAATTAATCCATTCCGAGGCGGCCTTCATATCATGAGTTTTTCTCATCTTGAACCGCATTTTACATGTAAAATGCCTAATCCGTTCCAAGCCCTACAAAAACACCCCAGTAAATTATATTTCCAGGCCTACAACACGTTCTAGGGTTACGACGCCGATCCGACGGAAGAAATACGACTCCAAAAAGGCAAAATACTGTACATACTTGAGTAATATTCAACTGCATTTTTACTGCATATATTAGGACTTTAGCATATGTCCCTTAGCAATAAGCCTAGCCTATGTTAGCAGTTGCTACTGTAGCCTAGTCTATGATTCTGACATCTAAACCTAAGAAGCTAAAAGCTTAGAATATGACAATAAAAATGATATTGTTATTTTACAATAAAGTTTTGTACATACTTACCTGGCAGACATATACTTAGCTTACGTCTCTGACGTCACGACAGAATTCAAAACTCGCGGCAAACGCGACAGGTAGGTCAGGTGATCTACCTTACCCGCCGCTGGGTGGCGGGTGTAAGAACCAAAGTACCTTTCTTGCCAGATTTTTTCTCTTACACCTGTCTCCTGAGGGAAGGCTGGGCGGGCCATCAATCGTATATGTCTGCCAGGTAAGTATGTACAAAACTTTATTGTAAAATAACAATATCATTTTTGTACATGAACTTTCCTGTCAGCCATATACTTAGCTGATTGACACCCTTGGTGGAGGGTAAGAGACAGAAAATAACAAAGAAAAGGTAAACAACACCTGTTGTAGGATAAAAATAACCTTAGTTCTTACCTGTTTAGGCTGAAGACTTCATAGGTACTGTCTATTAGTCTGCATAGCCATAAGAGCTACAGCGAGGGCGTGACCTACAGCTGAAAAGACTCTTTGGGTCTACTAACGGGACTTGATATCCACTTACTTAGTAGAATCCAAGTCGGATCATGTCAATGGGGGTTCGCCCTCTTCTATGACAGAACCTGTCCACTACCAACGCAGGGAGCTTCAAACCAAATCCGATCACCTAACCAAACTAAAGTTATTAGTACTACGAAAAGAAAAAAGATGCCTACCTGCATCCTTTTTCATACAACCATATGAACTCAATACCAAAAACAAGGGAAAAAACTACTAAGGATATGTTCCAGCTCCCTGCCCCAGCACCGAATCCGCCGATACGTACGGGCCTAATGCGAAGCACTTGTCATACGTAATCCTGACGTCTTTAAGGTAGTGGTTGGCGAATACTGAATTACATCTCCAGAATGTAGTTTTCATCAGATTCTGAAGAGACATATTCTTATTAAAGGCCAAGGAAGTGGCAATGGCTCTCACTTCGTGAACCTTGACTTTTAGGAGCTTGAAATGTTCTTCATTACAAGATCTATGTGCTTCTTTCACTAGACTTCTAATGAAGAAAGACACCGCATTTTTAGACAATGGTCTGCTGGGGTCCTTTACAGAGCACCATAGTCTGTCCTCAATGCCCTTAAGGGTTTTCTTCTTCTGAAGGTAGTATTTTAAACTCCTAACAGGGCAAAGAGTTCTTTCAGGTTCTTCCCCTACTAGGGCAGATAATCCACGAACCTCAAAGCTCCTTGGCCAAGGATTTGAGGGGTTCTCATTCTTTGCTAAAAACGAAGGAAGGAAGGAACAAATCACGGAATCTCCTTTGAAACCTACACTTCCTTCTAGGGCATGAATCTCACTAACCCTTTTAGCAGATGCCAGAGCTGAGAAACAGAGCTTTCCTCGTAAGATCTTTGAAGGAGGCTAAATGGGGTGGCTCAAACCTAGAGGACCTCAGGAAACGAAGAACCACGTCCAGATTCCAACTTGGAACTCGGTCGAAGTTTTCTTGGAAGTTTCAAAAGATTTTAATAGATCATGCAGATCTTTGTTATTCGAAAGATCTAATTCCCTATGTCTGAACACTGCAGCCAGCATGCTCCGGTAGCCCTTGATGGTAGATAGTAGTGCCAAACCGCATTTTTCTCTGAGGAAAACTAGGAAGTCTGCGATCTGAGTCACAGAGGTACTGGAAGAGGAAAACTTCTGGTTCCTGCACCACCGGCGAAAGACGTCCCACTTCGACTGGTAGACTTTAAGGGTCGAAGGTCTTCTAGCTGAGGCGATAGCCTTAGCAGCTTTTGTCAAAAAAACACCCTTCGCTCTGACAAGACTTTTGACAGTCGAAAGCCAGTCAGATTGAGAGTGGGGAGGTTTCTGTGACCACCTGTCGAAGTGGGGTTGTCTGAGCAAATCTTGTCTTTGTGGAAGTGCTCTTGGAAAGTCCACCAACCATTCCAGTACCTCTGTGAACCAATCTTGGGCGGCCAGAACGGAGCTACTTAGTGTCATTCTTGTCATCTCCAAGATAGCAAATTTCTTGAGGGTTTGTCCCAGTACCTTGAAGGGGGGAAAGGCGTAGACATCTAGACCTGTCCAGTCTAGGAGAAACGCATCCACTGATACTGCCCCTGGGTCTGAGATCGGGGAGCAGTAAAGTTCTATCCTTGCGTTCCTTGCTGTTGCAAAGAGGTCGATGTGAGGCCTGCCCCATCTTCTCCACAGGTCTTGGCATACTTCTGAGTGGAGGGTCCACTCGGAAGGCAGGAGTTGATTCTTCCTGCTCAGGAGATCGGCCCTGACGTTCCTTTCTCCCTGTACGAATCTGGTGAGAAGACTGATCTTCCTTGCTTGGGACCACAGCAGAAGATCCCTTGCTGTTTCGTCAGGGAGAAGAGTGCGTCTCCCCCTGTTTTTTTGATGTACGCCAAGGCTGTGGTGTTGTCCGAATTGACCTGAACTATAGCATTTCGGACGTGGGACTCGAAGGCTTTTAATGCCATCCAAACTGCCATCAACTCTTTCTTGTTGATGTGCCAGGACACCTGATCCCCCTTCCAGGTGCCTGACACTTCTCTTGTCCCGAGCGTCGCTCCCCAACCTGCTTCCGACGCGTCGGAAAACAACACATGGTTGGGGTTCGGCACGTACAGAGACATTCCTTCCACAAATCGGAGTGGGTTGGTCCACCACCGAAAGTCCCTCTTGATTCCCCTTGAGATCTTGAAGGAGAACTCCAGATCTAGGGAGAGACGCCTCCAGTTCTGGTATAGGAAGAACTGTAGAGGCCTGAGATGCAACCTTCCTAGAGAAACGAATTGCTCCAACGAGGAGTGTCTCCCCAGCAGACTCATCCACTCCCTCGCTGTGCATGCTTCTTTCTCTAGGAAGGTCGTTAGTTTTTCGTAGCAACGAGCTATCCTCTGCTGACGAAAAAAGCCCAAAAAGCCAGAGAAACTATCCGAATCCCCAGATAGATCCGCTCTTGACTGGGGATTAATTGAGACTTCTGGAAGTTCACCAGAAGTCCCAGAGAACTTGCCAATGTAAGGGTCTTTTGAAGGTCCTCCAGACATCTTTCTTGTGACTCTGCTCTGATTAGCCAGTCGTCGAGGTAGAGCGACACCCTCACTCCCTTCAAATGTAGCCACTGCGCCACGTTTTTCATTAACCCCGTGAACACTTGGGGTGCAGTCGACAGGCCGAAGCACAAGGCCTTGAATTGAAAGATGTTTCCTCCCATCATGAATCTCAGATACTTCCGTGAAGAAGGATGGATCGGCACATGAAAGTAAGCGTCCTGAAGGTCTAGTGACACCATCCAGTCCCCTGGACGAAGAGCCGCTAACACTGAGGAAGTCTTCTCCATGGCGAACTTCCTCTTTTCCACAAAGACGTTCAGGGCGCTTACATCCAAAACCGGTCTCTATCCTCCTGAGTTCTTCGGAACTAGGAATAGTCTGTTGTAAAAACCCGCAGAGCGGGGATCTTCCACTAGTTCAATAGCCTCCTTCTCTAGCATCAGATCTACTGCTAGAGAAAGGCTGATTCATGACGGGGTCCTTGTACCTGGCCACCCACTCCCTCGGAGAAGGGAATGAGATTATCCTTTGCTGACAATCGATAGGGACCAATTGTCTGCCCCTTTGTGGGCCCAGACGTCGGCAAATTTCAGTAGTCTGGCACCCACTGAGGTCTGGAGTCCTTGATCGCTATTTCTTCCTCTGACTGACCTAGAGAGAAGGTTTTACCTCTCTTAAAAGGTCTAGTTCCTCTGGTTGAAGAAACTCTGGCAGCGGGTCCTCCTTGAAAGGGCTCCTGCCTCAGAGGAGTCTCTTTCTTGGTCTTGGGCTGGAAGACAGAGCGAGGTTTCCTGGCCGACTGGGCTAACATGTCCTGAGTAGCCTTGGCTGATAGGGCACTCGAGACATCCTGAATAATTTTCTTGGGGAAAAGAAGAGGAGAGAGCTGAGCATAAAAGAGTGAGGCCCTTTGTGCATGTGAAACTGCCTTAGTGAGAAACGAACAGTAGACTGACCGCTTCTTTATCACTCCAGCTCCAAACAGTGAAGAGACTTCACTCGAGCCGTCTCTCACTGCTTTGAGTGATATCAAGAAGACGGATTTTGAGGACGACTGTGCTATCAGAACTATACCAGAGGCTACATTGGATTTGACAAATGTTGGGGTAGATGAGAAACTTTCTCTTGACACCAGATAAGTGTATTATATATTGCGGAATACACAACTTGATGGAAAATCGAAATGTAGATATATATTAGATAAATTGGGTTCTCTAGTCACCTAAACTAAAAGATAAAAAAGGGATTTTGACGTAAGGAAAATCTATTTCTGGGCGATAGGCTCGTGTCGCCAGCGAAATATCCTTTTTTAATCTATTATTTCTAGGGTAAATGTACTAACACATACCAGAGAATAAATAATAAAGAAAAAGGTCAGTACAACTGACTCGCTCACCCTCCAAGAGGGTGTCGGTATGAACACTATGGCGAGTGAGACCACTACCACGAGCCGATTGCCAATAGAAAATCTCCCACTACAAAATCCCCACAAACAGAGAGAGACCGACAGAGTGGGCAGCAACTACTACTACTCCATCCCATGCTGCCGACTGCTGCGCCTCTGGTGGCCATCCTGAAGTTAGCAGACAATCTTGAGCGATGGGATGGGTAGGGCGGGATTTCGCTGGCGACCACGAGCCAATCGCCCAGAAATAGATTTTTCCTTACGTCAAAATCCCCTTTTCTGGGCTCAGCTCGTGTCGCTGCGCGAAATCGTACCAGAGAAATAGCACAAGATTGTAAAGAAAATTCAACAAAACAAAGAGGTCTCAAATAAAAGATAAAATAAAAGAAAGAATATAATTGCTAATAAAGATACATATACACAATGATACAAATTAGAAATATTGCTTAAATTAACTTAATGCTAATAATATTTCTTAAATTAAGATAATTTACATATATACAGGTCTTACATGGAATAATATATTGACAAGTAGTATCTGTGTATCGATATGTACCAAGAACTCTAAAGCAATTATGACAATAACTTGAACAGAACAAACTTCAATAATAAAAATATATGAAGGAATGTATATGACTTAATATACAAAACCCGTAACCATAGTAAATAAGATGTATCCCCTAGCATAAAAATAAGGGGATCACATCAAAGAGATCAATATATCAATCGATTGTGAGTGTCCCTAGCAAAAAATAAGGGACACCCACCATATCATCATCATAAAAGCACTAAGACACAAGGTAACCGTAGATGAACAAGGCAGGCATAGACGAACTGTTGGGTGAGACCGGTAGAAAGGAGGATGGATCTTCTATTAAAGATTAGGCAGAGTCGGGGGAAAACTATGTTACCCGCCGCAACTGCTGAAAAATTTCAGAGCTTCCAAGGACTTTTAAGTATGACGCTAAATACTGTCGGCGATTTCCATCCAGTATATTTTTCAACTCATCGAAGTTCATATGTTGGAAATAGTTAATTGAGGTGGCTACTGCCCTGACATATGTGCTTTTGGAAAAGAGTCAGGATTGGCTTGTTTAATAAAGTACAGGATCTGTTGCCTGATGCCTTTAATAGATAAAGTACCACCTTTTCTCTCTTAAAGAGAGGACCGATGAGGATGAGGAGGTCCTAGACAGAAAGGCTCGTAAGGTTGATACTGGGCAAAGAGATATATCCTGTGGAAGGGGTACTACCTTCCATGGTTCCCACCTCATCAAAGGATCTTCATTCTTTGCTATAAAACTACGTTCCGGAGAAAGTAGCACTTCTGTGGGAAGAAATTGAATATGATCCGGGTCTCTGGATAATGCCGGACAGTTCTGAAATTCTAGCTCCTGAGGCAAGCTTAATAAAAATAGAGTTTTTCTTAAGAGCATTATAATGAACATGTGTCATTATCAGTTTCTGAAGCCAGCTTTAGAACATCATTTAAGAACCATGATACTGACGTAGGCCTTACAGAAGGTCTAAGTCTAGCACAAGCCTTGGAATAGACGAGAAATAGGAGTCCGTTCAAGTC
Organism: Macrobrachium nipponense; assembly: GCF_015104395.2. Lineage (NCBI taxonomy): Eukaryota > Metazoa > Arthropoda > Malacostraca > Decapoda > Palaemonidae > Macrobrachium > Macrobrachium nipponense. The sequence goes on from NC_087200.1 coordinate 146,517,105, forward strand.
TATGTTGAAACCAAATTGAAAAATCTTTTTCAAGGCTGACTTGTTTGTCGTAATGTGCTAGCTGCTAAGCCTTTTTTCAAATAAAGATCTGAAAAAGGATATAGCTGAATTGATTGTCATGATTCTAATATCTGATTCTCTCAGGAAGGTTGCTAACTTTTTGACAGCAGCATCATACTGTCTCAAAGTGAATCTCTTTTATCGGATTCCAAGAAGAGAATGTTTTGAGGGTCAATATTCACATCTCTTTTCGCTGCAAACTTCATGAAATCCATAAAGTTAGGGTTTTTAGAATTCCTGAGGAAGCGAACACAGTCTTCGTTTGCACTGACTGGGAGAGCCTGGGACTGGGAATCCGAAGAGGGCGAAGACCCAGTTCCAGAATTAGAGGGTACCAATTGCTCTTCGGCAGTCTGGGGCTACTAGAGCCACTTGACCCTTGAATGTCCTGAGTTTGTTCAGTACCTTCATGAGAAGATTCACTGGAGGAAAGACATAAATCTTCTCCGAGTTGTTCCAGTCTAGGGCCAGGGCGTCGTGGCATAGGCCAGAGGGTCCAGGTTGGGGGCCACATAACATGGGAGTTTGTGGTTCGCTTGGGATGCGAAGAGGTCTACTTGTAGGCTGGAACTCTCTGAAGAATCCATTGGAACGAACTGTTGTCCAGTGACCATTCCGACTCTAGAGGTACTGATCGGGATAGGGCATCTGCTATGACGTTTCTCACTCCAGCTATAATGGGTGGAGGAGAGGTGCCAAACTGAACTTGTCCGCCAGGAGAAGATGGCTACCATGACATGATTTAGATGACGTGATTGGAGCCTCCCCCTGTTATACAATGTACTACCACTGCGCTGTCCAAGACTAGCTTTATGTGGAGTACTTTGGCGGACGTAACCTTTTTAGAGTCAAGAACACTGCCATTGCTTCCAGTACGTTTATATGGAACTGACGGAACTGAGGTGACCAAGTTCCCTGAACTTTCTTGAACTGGGAATATCCTCCCCTACCGCTTAATGAAGCGTCCGTGTGGATGGTAATCCCCGGAGGAGGAAACTGAAGGGGCAATGATATTGACAAGTTTCTTGACTTTCGCCCATGGGCGAAGTCGATTCCGTAGAATCTGAGGGACTGAGGATAATTTGTCCCTGGACCTGACATTTGCTCGTGAGCGCCAGATTCTGGTTAGGTCTTTCAGTTTGGCTTTCAATCAAGATGTTTGTCACTGATGCAAAAACTGGAGTGAACCCAGGATCCTTTCCTGAGTTCTTCTTGACGCACATGGTTGTGACCAGAAATTGCTTACTGACTTCGCATTTCTTTCCTCTTGGCTGATGGAATCGACAGAGTATGGAGGATAGATTTCCATTGGGGATGCCCAGCCACTGAAAGTTTGACTCTGGAGTGATCTTGACTTGGTCCTGTTTATCTTGAAGCCTAGATATTCCAGGAACTGAATCACTTTCAGTGTTGCTTTGTGCATTCCTCGACTGTTGGAGCCCAGATCAACCAATCGTCGAGATACGCTACTACCATAACCCCTTGCGATCTTAGTTGTTTTTGACTACTACTTCCGCCAACTTCGTGAACACCCTGGGTGCTACGTTTGAGCCCGAAAGGAACTACCTTGAAGGAGAATGTCTGGTCTCCTATCTTGAAGCCCAGATACGGACGGAAGTGCCTTGCAATAGGGATATGATAGTAAGCGTCTGTAAGATCGATAGAGGTGGTGACGGCCCCACGGGGAAGTAAGGTCCGTACCTGCGAGATCGTGAGCATCTTGAACTTGTTCGCAGCGAATGGCTAAGTTTAAGCGGGACAAGTCTAAGATTACCCTTCTTTTTTGTGAGCCTTTCTTTGGAACGCTGAACAAGCGTCCTTGAAATTTAATCTGTTGACTCTCGCTATAGCTCCTTTCTGAAGGAAGGGGTCCTCCGCAGACTCCCTCCGTCAATTCTTTGGATGGAAGTTGGCGGAAAAGGTCTTGGATGGGGGCGGGTCCGATACCCAACTTCCACCCAGGCCTTTTGACACAATTGCTCTGCGCCCACTTGCTGACAAATTCCACCGGTTGGCGGAAGTGAAACAGCCTCCTTCCCTCCTACCTGAAATTCCTCATTGATGTTGGTAGCCTCCTCGGCCTCCCCTGAAATGCTTTCCTCTATTAAAGGACCCTCCCGATCCTCTCCCACGAAAGGATCGCTTACCTCTGCCTCCCTTACCCGAGCGGTCATACTTCTGGGAAGCCTGACCCTCGAAGACTTGATTGAAGGCTGGAGAGAGAGCGTAAGAGGTGGAGGGTTGAGGCTGGGGGAAATGACATAATTGGCTGCGACTGAGCCTTGAGGTAGAAGGTTTGTTGGGCTGCTTGCACCAACGGGACAGCTGGAACCTGCTGAGTAAAGCGTGCTGGTTTCTTCTGGTAAGGCTGAAACGTCTGGGTTTCCTTTGAGCCTTACCCCTGACCACTTGATCTTGGCGTACTCTTGGCCGTAAGACCCCAACGATCTTTAAGGCTTTGGTTTAGTCTCGTAGCCTCTGCCTGGACCTCCTTCACCATCGCCTCTGGGAAGAGGTCTGCTCCCCAGATGTTCGATGCAAGCAACTTATTCGGTTCATGCCGAATCGTTGCTTCTTGGAGGACATGTTTTCTACAGTTCGTTCTAGCCGTGGCGAACTCAAACATATCAGACTGCACCGTTTGAGTCAGAGACTTGGTGAGAAGCTTAAAAAAGTGGCTCAGAACCATAGGAAATGGTAGCCACCTCAGTCATGGCCATGATATATAGACCTGGCTAACCTAGATTTGGCATCAAATTCTGCCTGAATGAGGCTATCTGGAAGCCTAGGCAGCTTCTCACCAAACTGCTCCATAGCACAGTCTGGTTTGAGTTTGCCCGCCGAAAACAAACGTGTGGGCAAATCTTCCCACAACTCACCGACTGAGGAAGTAAAGGAGACGTAGGGTCCGCTTCTTTCAGCTGAGGCATCGAATCCCCCTTCTGGGCTGCTGGAATGGTGGTTGTAGCGATCTTTGTCAAGAAAGGGAGCGGGGTACTCTCTTCCATTGTAAAGATCGTAAAAGGACTCTTTTGAATTGGTTTGTATCTTTTGTGTTGGAACAGTCCAATGTCCTCTAGACACCTGAGCCATTCTGACTCTGAGCCTGGTCTCGTGCAATAGAGGACTGTCTCTTTCGGTACCTTATCGTCTCCGAGTCATGGCCGAGGCAGGAGCCTGGCGTAGCCGATGAACGGAGGCTGAAGGTCTTCCGGGTAGAACTCGAAGTTCTTCATCCTCCGAGTTCCGACATTCCGGATAGTAGGATAAGCCGTCTTGGAAGGGGCGTATGAAGCCTACTCTCCAAGATTGTTCATAGAGAACGGAGGTAGAGAGTCATACGGAGGTAATTGCGCTCACCCCTGTGCTGAAAGGTGGGCTATAATGTTGTCCTGAAGTTGATCCTATCAGACAACCGGGAGATCATCTGTTCCATACTGGTTTTCAGAGAACCAACCAGATCGCCACTTGTTTTTGCAATAGACCAGCATTTGTTGGAATCCAAAGCCGGAGCTGCTGCGGAGGTTGACGGGTGGCTTTCTGAACCGGTAAAACCAGAAAGGTAATGGAACTTGGTTTGACTCCGCTGGAGTGTGTGATCTCTCCCTGGAGGATCTACTCCTAGAGGATTTAGAGCCGGACCCAGAAGCTTTAGACCTCTCTGCTCCGGGATTTCTAGCCGAGACTTACGAGATGAAGATGACGCCGACGCCGTCTTTTTAGACGACTGACGACGTCTTAGTCAAGGTTTTTACTGCTTGACCTTTGACCTTGGGTCTAACGGAAGCATCAGGAGAAGTATACAACTCTGTACCTGTAAAGCCCCTTGGAAGATGGAGAGGTTGCAGTAGAAGATCCAGTGGCACCCAAGGGCATCCCTTGGGCGCGTCCAACGTACCTACCTCGACCAACAGGTCGTCTACACCTACCATGGGTTCGATATTTAAGATCCAATGTCCGCGACTCCGAGGAGATGTCCTGGCCTGGATCCGTCAACGAGGCAGCGAGCTGTTGTTGAATGAAAGCGATAGTCCGGGGCCGCCTCTGCTGGGTTGACGTAGCCCGTTGACTGCCTCCGGGGAAGATCAGTACCGCCAACCTCTTCTCAAGAATGTATGGGCATACCCTTGGCGGCGTTCTTACCCAAAACCGCCGACCCCAGGGTCCAGCAGGGGTTTGCCAGTTGCGGTATCCCATTCACAGCCGGAGCCTGAAAGAGAGGGTATTTATAGATTTTAAGATTAAACTTAAAACTAAAACTAAAAGCTAAATTAAAAGCTTAACTTAAAATTATAGGGGATGCAAAAAACCCCTTGAATTTTTATCTTAAGTTTAAGAAAGATTGAATTTAGAAAACTTAAGAACTATAACAAATTGGGGACTGGCTAACGGAGTTGGAATACTTACCCCGTCTAAAAGCTGGCTCACCAGAATCATAACAGAATGGTGCATGTCTCGTGATACCAGACCTGGAGGTTCCCCGTGCGGAGTCGCGCATGGAGCATGGGGGGACCGCAAACTTCATGTCCACAGGGATCTTTGAAGTGTGTCGGCGCATCCCGGATGCTCCACAGTTGGTGGTCTGTAAGTGAAAAGACACATGAGTATCTTAAAGGCTATCACTTACAGGCTAAAGGACAGAAGAACTCCGTTGCATGCCGGAGCTCGAAAAAATTTGGGCATAACCCCTCCCTTAACGCCTGAATAGGCTATAACCCCGGAGAGATCCGGTGAGGCAGATAAGGGAGGGGGGATGGTTTAAGGTAGCTTAAGATAAACTTACTAGTTTAACATAACAGATTCTTAAACCTATAAAATTCGAACGTACCGACTAAGTCCCGTGCGTGGCGGAGGGTGTCGCGACTCAGTGCGACGGAGGGGTTAGTAGAGACCACTGTATGCCTTCGGTCCACCCTGCGGGGTGACAGCACCTTGTCCGCTGGATGCCGGGCTCGGAGGTAGCAAAGGAGCCCCAGTAAGGTGGGAAAGGGCGAGAGGACACACAGACTCGCGCTAGCAACAACGGAGCGACGGAATAGCGACGAGGGGGGAAAGGCCAGTCCCCCCCCCTTACCATCCGCCGACCGAGAAGCTGGAGAGGTCGAGTCCAGTCTGGGTCTGTCCCTTCCCTCTACGCCCTCCCCCGCCTGGTGGGGGGGAGAGGGAGGGCAGGCTCGGGTATGGCGGAGCGAGGCGTGGGCATAAAACGACGCCAACCCACCCCCCGACTCTATGGAAGAGCGGGAGGGGGGAAGATGACTGGACGGCGTCTGGCTGCTCCGTGATCGCGTATGACCACGGGGCGTAAAAAAAAAAAAAGGTAACAACAAAACAATGAAACAATAAGGCCTAGACAAAACACAACCGGCTGATCAGAGAGATGCTATCGGGAAGCAACCGAACTGAGAGCGGTAGCATATGGGTCCTATGGGCCATAACCTAGGCTAAGTGGAAGCCAGACGCCTACACTAACATAAACATAATATAATATAAAATAAATAAATCATGAAAGAAAGAAAACAAAATAGTAGGAGAAAAAATCCAGGAGTGTACGACTAACCCGAAGGAAAGTCTTACCCACTCAAAGCTAGCCGGGGCCGATACTAAGAGCCGTGGCTAGGGTCTGGATAGAAGGAGCCTACATAAGGTAAAAGACATGCATGCATGACAATAAACACCGTGTAGACTGTACCTAAAACAAATCGGATGATTAAAAATAGAGCGTACTAAAGTAAGGGAATGTTCTAGGTATGGGAGACCAAGAACGAACCCGCCACGAGGCAGAACCATGCTGCCATGCTTCCGACCTAGAGATCGTATTTACCTACTAAAAAACGGCAAATACGGGCTCAGGGACGGAAAAAACAAAAAAAAAACCAAATAGCAATAAACATTGAGTACTTTAACTTAGCTGCTGCGATGGCTGCACGCTCCATGATAAATCAATCCAAAGATAAGGGCACAAATAACACAGAGTAAAAAAGGGCACGTGGTGTACAGTGGTGCGCTAACTGAAAAGGATGGCCACCAGAGGCGCAGCAGTCGGCAGCATGGGATGGAGTAGTAGTAGTTGCTGCCCCACTCTGTGGGGTCGGCTCTCCTCTTGTGGGGATTTTGTAGTGGGAGATTTCTATTGGCATCGGCTCGTGGTAGTGGTCTCACTCGCCATAGTGTTCATACCGACACCCTCTTGGAGGGTGAGCGAGTCAGTTGTACTGACCTTTTTCTTTATTTATTTATTCTCTGGTATGTGTTAGTACATTTACCTAGAAATAATAGATTAAAGGATATTTCGCGCAGCGACACGAGCTGAGCCCAGAAAATGACAGCATTGTAAAAATAAACGTTATGTGAGCTTGTGCCATCTTTTGAATGTTGATCTAAACTCTGTTATAGAAGAGTACAATGTAAAATTGATAGAATGGTGTTATGCCTAATGGGATTTCAGTTAAGTCGAAGACGAATTTAATGTTCAAACAAATTTGGCACGGGAGACATTGATGAACTATGTTTTTAAGGAAGGAAATAAAAATTTCCGGAATATTTTTGAATAGGATGGGGTAGTACGACTGCTTTCTGTATTGAAAAACAATGTGGGTTTTTGAAGGTAACACTAACAGCAATGCAACCTACAAACCCAAATTGCCATCTAGTCACTTTAATAATGCAAATACACACCAGCAAATAAGGGTACACCTTTGTATCCCCGAATCAGGTAACAACAAATGGAAATAGGGCAAACCTCACCGATTACCATAGTAAGGATGAAATATGCAGACCCTCCAAAAACTACCACAGTAGTAAATAGCTCAAGAAATTTAAAGCAGGAAGTGTTAATAGAATTGGCTGTTATACAATTGTGGGAGAGAGGGGTTTTTGTTTAAACCACAGAAAGTTCAAACTGCAGGTTTTTTTATCAATAAGATTAAATGCAATAACTGCAATGCATTTGGTCACAAGAGCAAATTATGTTATAACTATGTCTTTTAGGTTAATGGCCAAGAAGAATGCGCCGTAGAAGGTAACTGTAATAAATCAAGAGATTTGGTGAATATTTTTTATCTAACACTGCGCAATCACTGTTATGCCATAAGAATGAAATAGAGACTATGTAATGGATGGATTTGGAGGTGATGTTTTATGTGTCAGTGCGTCATGCTTCTTCCGTGTATGGATGATGCCTTTGTAAATTATTCCCCTTTATATAAGATGTTCCGTAGTGATCGAGGCCGCGGTGGAGGTGTTTGTTTATATGTTAAGGATTATCTAAAAGTGACCGAAATAAAAATGAATATCGAAAGAGTTTGAAGGAATCGAAGACAGGATGGATATCTGTTCACATCGGAAGTTGCCCTCCATTGTGATTGGCTGCGTCTATCGACAACCCTAAAAAGAAAGCAGAATGAAAGCGAACGGTTCGTTCAGTTTACATTTTAGAGACTTTTAAAAATGCTGTTTTACGTAACAAGCCAATTTTTTATATTGGTGATTTTAATGATATTTGTTGTCTGCAGGAAATAAAATGGAGAAAATTATACATAACGCCAAAACTTCATCAGATCATTAACAAGCCTACTCGTGTTACTTGTAATTCTGCAAAACGCTCATTGACCTATTGATAACTAATGGAACTGATATGATTAAGCCCTTTGATGTTGTCCCCTGCCCAATTGCAGACCACGAGGCAATTACTGCTACTCTAAATCTGCATAAACCAAAAAGAGAACCTGTCCTTTAAAACTTATCGATGTCTAAAAAATTACTCTTCTCAAGACACTATGCGACCTGTTACTAATAAAGTCGCCCCTGTTAAATGAAATACTAAACACAGATGATGTAAATTGCCAGGTGTTTATTTTTAACTGAAGTATTTGTTTCTTGCATTGACAAATGTGCTCCAATGGTGACTAATGAAATCAAACGACCCCCTGCCCGCCCCCTGGCCCCCATAACCCAAGATATAAAAAAAGCGATACAAAGCAAGAGATCTTCGTGCAGAGAAATCTTAAAGCCCAAAGAGATGATGTACTACTGGCAGAAAGTTTCAGAGAATTGAAGAAAAAAGTAAAAGTCATGATAGAACTCCAGTAGAAAAGAAACACTACAACAAGAATTCCAAGATACAAGAAATAACTATCGTAAAACTTGGAAAGGAAAGTAGTTAAAAAAAATGCTTCATACGGTTAGCAGCGAAGCACAAATATCTGAAAACAGAGAGGATATTAAAGCTAAAGCGGAAGAGTTTAATGAGTATTTTGCAAATATAGGAAACAAACTTACGAGGCAACTCAGCAGGTGACATCAACAAATAAGGCTCTAAGAAGTCATTGGTCAATAAATCTAGATAATCCACGCGGATTCAAACCTTCTCCAGTAGACTGTGAGACGGTTTATATTAACTTTTAAGGATTTAAATAACTCGAACGCATGCGGATCTGATGGTATTGCTCTGAAATTTATCAAGGATGCACTATTTATATAGCATTACATTACAATAATCATCAATACTTCCATCGTAACTAGCACCTTTCCTGATTTATGGAATTACCCTTTGTTATTCCTGTTTTTAAAAAATGGAGATAGAGATGACATAAAAAACTATCGGCCAATTCTCACTGTTACCTACTCTGTCTAAGGTACTGGAAAAGATTATTGCTAATCAATTAACTAAATACTTGGAGAAAAAAAAAAACCAGTCTTTATCTGAACATCAGCATGGCTTTAGGCCTAAATTATCTACTGAGACAGCTCTTTTGAAGGTAACTGATCGATATATATAACATAGAAAATAAAAAGATATCACTGCTCCTACTACTGGATCTATCCAAAGCCTTTGATAGCGTGAACCACAAAGTCCTATTAGAGAAATGTATAAGTCTAAGAATAGATCCATCTTGGTTTGATAGTTATCTTACTAATCGATTCCAGTCAGTAAAGTTAAGGGACACATTGTAACCTAGATGTGAGGTAACCTTTGGGGTCCCGCAAGGATCCATCTTAGGACCAATATTGTTTATTATTTTTTGTTAACGATTTTTTTGGGCGGCATCTCTACCTGGTGTTTTTCGTTTTTATCCAGTATGCTGATGATACTCAAAATCATACTTGAAGGGGACATATGCAACATGAATGATTTATTAAGAAGGGCTGAAGCAGTCTTGGAGAAGGCCAAGACATATTTTCAAGACTTGGCCTCCTATTAAATGAAAATAAAACTCAGTGCATTTTTATAGGTTCAAGACAATATATATCGGCCATAGACGAAAATGTGAGGGTGAATTTCAATGGCAATGCTATCAGACCTATGAAAGTTGTGAAAAACTTAGGTGTCTATTTTGACCGTTTTATGACTTTTGACTCTCATATTAAGGAGGTATGCAAAAAGGCGACGGGCATACTTATTTATTTGAACAGAATAAAAGATCATTTTGAACCTTCCACGTGCCTGATCGTTTGTTCAGTCACTAGTAATGAGCCTCATCCACTATTGTTTTAAGGTATGGGGTGCACTAATAATGTCCATCTCGACAAAATTCAAAAATGTGTAATTTCGCTGCTAGAGTAGCTGTAGGCGATATTAGGAAGTACGATCATAATTTCTCCTGTTCTGAAAAAGCTGGAATGGTTGAAGGTAAAGATGGTATATTTACGAAGTTTGTGTGTTTGTTTTTAAAGTTTTAAGAGGTATTTTACCGGAATGGCTGTATCATTTTAATATGGTTAACTCAGTAACTGGTGTTTATACTCGTCAGGGTTGTGATCGTTGTTGTAAAAAGAGCGACAACAGACATCGGCTCAAGGGAGCTCCCGTCTAGGGGCCCTTCCCTGTGGAATAAGCTACCGCAAGATATCAAGGTCGCTGCCACTCTACATTCCTTTAAGAATAAGTTGAAGAAATGTTTGTTACATTAGTATTAACTTACTATGAATTTATTTTAATGCTGATCTCTCATTATTTTACCTATATGTATATATACGCATTGTAGAATAACCAGTGTAAATTGGAAATAAAATATTATTATTATTATTATTATTATTATTATTGTCCATGCAAGTGAGGACGCAGTTAAGATCTTCAGGAGACAGGGAATCCGGGGTCTGGGTCTTCTTAGCCAGAACTCCTAAAGACCAATCAAGGAAGTTGAAAACTTCCAGGACTCGGAACATTCCCTTCAGTAGGTGGTCAAGTTCGTTCATCCCCCACGTAGTCTTGGCAGACAGGAGGGCGGATCGACGAGCGGAATCCACCAGTGAAGAGAAGTCCGAGTCCGCAGACGAAGGGAGAGCGAGGCCTAATGGTTCCCCCGATTCGTACCAGAATCCTAATCTGCCAGTCAGTTTAGACGGAGGGAAAGAAAAAACCGTCTTGCCTTTCTCTTCCTTAGCAAGGAGCCATTCCCCAAAACCTCTAAGCGCCTTCTTCATGGAAATAGTCGGTTTCATCCTTACACATGATGAAACCTTCGAAGTCTTCGAAGTGGAGAATAAAGAAAGAGGAGAAGGAGGAGCCACAGGAGAAAGGATATCTCCAAACTCTTGAAGAAGCAAATCTGTTAACCTCTTATACGAGGAAACAGAGGAGTCTTTTGGTCCTTCTTCTTCCGAGGGATCCTGTTCTTCCTCAGCTGAAGAACCCTCATGATCCTTCGAGGCGCGACTACCCTTCTCTTGAGGAAGTATGAGGTTTGACTCTTGGAGACAAAACTTCTGGAACGTGCCTACTCGCAAAATCCTTCTTGTCTTGAAGAGGGCGTTTTCCAGATTCTTGGAGCCTAACAGGAGTAAGGCGCCTGTCAGGAGCAGAGCGCCTGTTTGAAGAAAAACTTCTATCAGGCTCTTGGCGCCTATCCAAAGGAGAGTGGCTACCAGGCGAACAGCGCTTGCCATGAGAGAAGCGGCTTACCAGGCTCTTGGCGCCTGAACCGAGGAGAGAGGCTCTCTGTCGACGAGCGCCTACTAGGTGAGCGCCTACAAGGGGAGAAGCGTCTGCCATGATCTCGGCGCCTGACTCGAGGAGAGTGAAAGTCAGGTGAAGAGCGCCTGCCAGGAGAAACGCGCCTAACAGGCTCTTGACGCCTTTCAAGCGAAGAGCGCCTGTCCGATTTTAGGGCGCACGTCACAGGAAGTAGTGGAGGCGAGATGAGGAGCGGCTACGAGGCGAGGAGCGGCTACGAGGCGAGTAGCGCCTACTAGGCTCTTGGTGCCTATCAAGGGGAGCGATCCTGTCTCGAGAAGAGCGTCTGTAGGGCGAAGATCTCCTACAAGAAGCCTGCTCCTTGTCCGAAGGAGAAACAAAGATATCCTGTCTGTCAGGCGACTGGCGCTTGGACGCAGCCGGGATCTTGTCCGAAGTAGAAAGTCTCCTGCGAGACTCCAAACGCACAGGTGAGCGGGCCGCTTTCGTCGAATAGCGAGAGTCGGGAGAGGGGAGCCTGGACTTCTTTACAGGAAGCGAGACGTCCTTCCTACAAGAAGAAGACACGCAAAGAGAGCCAGCCAGAGCCGAAATCTGCGCCTGAAGACTAGCCAACACCCTTGCAGGAGATTTCACAAAATCTTGAACAGGTGACGAGGCTCGATCTCTGCTCGGGGAACAATACTCAAGAGATCTCTTCCGTTTCTTCGCTTCCACCTCAGACTCTTCCGAATAAACTTCAGGGCTGGAGGGAAGGGCGCAGGGAGCGTTCCAGGCTCTCTTCGAAGGGCGAGAGGCTTCCGAACAGCTCCATCCTCGTTTAGGAGAAGGCGAAGGTGAAGACGAGAAGCATTGGCACAAGACTTCTCTCTTGGCGCGATCCAAGGTAGCCTGGGAACGCGCAACAGGCGCTACCGAGGGGACGCCTGACCGGTGGGGATGCTCCCTAACCTTCCTGCGGCTTTCGACTTTCCTCCTCCTCTGGGACTGGGAGTCTGGAAGAGGTCTAGGCCTGGAAGCATTAGGGAGCCGATCAGACGCACCCTCCACTGCACTGGGATCACTGCACAAATCACTATTAGAATCACTCTTACCTTCCAAATGTTTGATTTTCATCTCCATGCTGCAAACGGTGGCTTTCATGGAGGCCACTTCCGAAGGCGCATCTTCGGCTTCGATGCAGGGAGCAGGAGCTGAAACTGACAAAGGAGCTACGTCTAAAATAGGATTATCTACATCCAACTCGCTAATACGAGATCTACTACTGCTCCTAGAAGAAGCTTTCCTAACTTTATCCTTTTCAAGCTTACTCAAGTAGGAAGACAAAGACTTCCATTCATCCTCATTCAGCTTTTCACATTCGTTACAAGGATTATTAAAGGTGCATTCATTCCCTCTACACTTCAAACATACTGTGTGAGGGTCTACCGCAGCTTTCGGTAGCCTCACCTTACACTCAGTCATACAACAAACTCTGAACATAGCAGTTTTCTTAGTATCAACATCAGACATCATGAATCCAAAGAAAAATCCAAAGAAAAGTCAAATAACGGTCCACAAATCGCGAATGCCAGGCCAAAAGATCAGGTACTTCACCAAAAGTCCGTAGAAACAATCCAGGGCAAAAACGAGAAAAGAATCCAACTGTCAAGAGGTACCGACAACAGGTGTAGTCGACACCGACGACAGAAAAAATCTGGCAAGAAAGGTACTTTGGTTCTTACACACCTGACCTACCTGTCACGTTTGCTGCGAGTTTTGAATTCTGTCTTGACGTCAGACGTAAGCTATGTCTGACAGGAAAGTTCATGTACAAAATGTATAAATAATCAGTATGTACTCATTTCAAATAATCATTAATTATTTATTAACTATAATACACAAACAAACAAACAAACAATAAACCTTCCAATTGTTTGTTTACATTCAGCTCTTACGAGTACCGAACGATTGCCAAGCAATCACTTTTCCTAGGACACAATAAGCCATAAATTTTCATTAGTATCTCTCTTCAACTAATGAAACTACCAAACAGTATAATAACCATTCATTTCTATTCTTTATTCTATCTTTACCTAATGGAGATACCGAGTTACTGACAGCTATAGTGAAACATATACATAACGTAATATTAAAACAGAAGAATTCAAGAAAATATGTATTTATTGGCTTCGATGATAGCAGTCTGATTTATTTTATGATATCTAATTCACAGCAACAACCTTTTGTAACTTGAACTATTTTTGTATGTAGAGCCAAAAAAATCTTCGTATTTGCTTTCGTATCTCGAGTTTTTCGTAAGTTGAGCCTTTCGTATGTCGAGGTACCACTGTACATCAATACAGATAATTTTCTCTTTGATCTAAGAAGGCAAGAGCTAGGTTAGCGATACATGGCTAGAATCAAGTGCTTCCAAAAATCCCTCGTTTCAAGTATTAAAGGAAACAGACTCGCAAAGTTCTTCTGGTGCAAGAGTATCTAAACCATTCCAAATTTGACTAAATCAGGATGTTAGGGATAATCATCTTAAACCCCAGAAAGTCCTGGAAGTAGAATATCCTGTAAATCCTCCATGGTTTTTTTCCAGAAGCATTAATATGTAAGAAATTGTTTAGTACCAAAAAGGACTGCACTGAAGAAGAGATTAGGGGAAAATTCTTAGAGCACAAAATTACCCATGCTAATTATACAAAGATCTATACAGATCTTTGTATAATTAGCCATTAATTGAAACTTGGTGATTTACGGTGCTTATGGTGCTGATATCAGGTTAATGGCACTGATCACCAGTTAATGGCACCTCTGTTAGGTAAGTTATGGTGCCATAACTCTATTATTGGCGCCTTATGGGACTGATAACTGGAACTCAGTGTGTTATGGTGCCATAAATTGCCAATTTTATGACCCTAGACAAGCTCCATAAAACTGGTTGCCATTAACCGAGTAGTCCGCCAATAACCAGGGACTGCCTGTATAGTATACAGCAAAATGACCTGACTCTGCATCAATCTTTACTGTCGAATTAATACCCACAGTCTCTGCCTTAGATTTAGTTTTTCAAAGTAGTGACAAATTTTGTCATATAGTACTCAGATTCTAAATGACTTTAGAAGGTATTAAAAAATTTAATAGCTTTCATCCCTTAGTTCAAAAAGTTCATGAGTGGCTTTTTTTTTTATATATTGTCTACATAAATCAATCTCTCTTTCTGTTGGGTTCCTTCTCACATGCGGATTCATGGAAATGAGAGACAGACAGGGAAGCAAAAGTTTCTAGTGTTTTATCAGAAACAACTTTCAGAAAAGTGCCTCATACAGACCTAAAAGATCCTAGCAGGTCTTATGTTTCAAGTAAATGGCAAGAAAGGTGGACTTCTCTTCTTGCCAATAATAAAAAATAAAGAAATATTAGAAATTCATATCATATGTACTGCAGTGCCCTTTGTCATTCCAGCTTGGCAAATAAAGAGGTTATTTTAACCAGAATAAGGATTGGCACACATTTAACCACTCAGTTTATTTTAGAAGGAAGCAGCCCAACAGTGTGTACTTATTGTGATGAGATACTAACAGTAGATCACATTCTGATGGTTTGCCCCAGATATTTTAGCCAAAGAAAGATATTTCCAGGGTAAATACCTCTCAAATATTTTGGGAGATGAAGCTGATACTTCTGCTATTATCTTTTTTTTTTTAGTATATAAATTTTTTTAATAACATTTAATTTTTTCTTGGTATATCACATCATAACAGATTTTGAATGACTGAATTTTTTAAATATGATATTGTTTTGATACAATAAAGTTTGTTCATACTTACCTGGCAGATATATATATAGCTGTATTTTCTGAAGTCCGACAGAATTTAAAAAACTTCCGACACACGCAGTGGTCGGCCAGGTGGTTAGTACCCATTCCCGCCGCTGGGAGGCGGGTATCAGGAACCATTCCCATTTTCTATTCATAATTTTTATTTCCACTGTCCCTGAGGGAGGTGGGTGGGTACTTTGATTATGATATAATCTGGCCAGGTAAGTATGAACAAACTTTATTGTATCATAAACAATATCATTTTGTTCATGAAACTTACCTGTCAGATATATATAGCTGAATCCCACCTTTGGAGGTGGGGAAGGGACAGAATAGAAAGGATTTTGGGAAACAAATGCATGCAGATGATTTACATCTTGGTTCCACCTGTTAGCATAGCTGGCTTCGTGGTTACTGCCACGTAAGTCTGCTTGTGCTACTAGAGTTGCCAGCGAGGTAGAGACCTATATAGCTGGTGCACTCCAGATGATCTGTCAACAGGGGCGAGACCACGACGTGACTAGACCATATTGACCATACCATGAGGGCTAAGAAGTAAAATAAATATATATATATATATATATATATATATCACCACCTGACCAACCTAGCCAAAGTTAAGTGGTGTTTTAACTAAGGCTTAAGAAGTTAAGAAGTCGCCGTTGTCGGCAACTCAACAACTAAATTAAGAGCTCTTCCTAACCATTTTCTACAGGATAGGAATGAGTGGTACTTCTTGCCCCAAGATTGTGTCTGCAGACACGTATGGCCCTAGCGAGCAGCAGATCTCATATGCCATCTTCACATCTCGCAGGGAGTGTGAAGTGAACACAGAGTTGCTTCGCTAAAACATGGTACTCAGGATGTTGCTGAGTGCCATGCTCTGTTTGAAATGCTTCCGAGGCCCGCGCCCTCACCTTGTGAGCATTCAGATAAAAGATTTCAAATCTTTGTGCAAACACAATGAAGGAGCATTTGAGAGAACTCCTTAACACTAAAGCCAGGATGTTCTTCGATATGGGCAAGTCTGGTCTTTTTCGGTAACACTGCAGATTGCCCGAATGACTTCGACTTTCTTGAGTTTTATGTAGATAAAACTTGAGAGACCCGACAGGGCACAGGACTCTCTCTGGCTCCTGCCCACTAACTTGTGCCATCCTTGCTTCAAGCTCCTGGCCCAAGGAAAAAACAGGTTTCCATTCTTAGGCCACAACGGAAGGCTTAGAGAGCACACCGCCTTGTGTTCTTTAAAGCCAAAACTTGTGACGATGGCTTAAAATCTCACTAACCCTCTTTGTCGTATCTAGGGTGGTTAGAAGAAGGCCTTCCTGATCACATGCAAGAAGTTAACAGGTAGGAGAGGTTCGAATGCTTTGACATCAAGAACTTCAGACTACGTCTAAGTTCCATATTGAAAGCTTTGATCTGGACATGCACAGTCAGTCCGTCTGTACTAAAGTCAAGTGACCGACCAGTTGACCAGTCAGACCGAATCAAGGACAGCAATGGCTGTACCCTGAAGACCATAAGGCACTATTCTTCGCTGAAGGATGAGTGTCTGGACTGCCTGGGCGATTCAATCTAAGCAAACCTTGAGGGGTGTATCAACGCAACCCAACGTCGTCAGTGAATCAACTCCTGAGCAACTCCTGACTCGAAGCTTCTGGTGCCAGGAGAAAGGGAGCGAGGAGCAAAAAGGCGATTCAGTCCGAAGGAAAGAATGCCTGACAGTTCCAACCTGGTCCTCATGTTTTACACGATCATCGGGGGTGTATAAACGCAACCGACTTCGTCAACAAGAAACTCAGGGCTACTATATGTCGCCTATCTCGCACAGAGTGTCTGACTCCCAAGAAAACAGGTGAGACAAAAAGTAGATGGTGAGCGAGTTTCGAGATTCCACAGAAACTCAAAGATCGTGAAGGGCTTTGTTGTTTGACAGAAGCAAATCTCTGAGCCCAAAGGCCGTCAACAACATATTTGCGTATTCTTTAAATAGTTGTGACTGCCAGCTTAATCCCATTCTTCAGACGGAAAGGGAAGACGGTAATCTTATTCCTGTCAACATCTCGATAGTCTGAACGTAGTCAGACTCAGAGTGGAGAGGTCATTAGGTACCTTTCGAGTTAGAGTAGACCGACTCTTTCGGAAAAGGTCCTTGAAAAGTGAACTAGGATGGACGTGACCTCTGTTAATCCAGGATCCTGAAGGCCAACATGGGGTGATCAGCGTCATTGTCGCTCCCTGTGACGTCATAAATCATCTTATTACATTTCCTAAGCGATTGAAAAGGGAAAAAGAAACTAAACATCCATCCCCGTTCAATATCATATTATGGCGTTTAATGGTACCGATCCCGGATCGAGAAAAAGGGAGCAGAGAAGAAGCCTCTTCGTCCTCAACATATCAAGAGAAGAATGAAAGAAAGGGCGTCCCTAGTCTCCACAACTCTCAACATACGTTCTAAAGAAAGATTCCACTCAGAAAAGTCAGTAGTTGCTGCCGTCGATCGAGACGATTCGTACAGACTTTTTGCAATCCTGTAACGAACCTCTAGAGGATCGTTACATTCTACGCCTGTTGTTTATAATAGGATCTTTCTCGTAAACTCGAACAGGGACCGAGAGAAGATACTTCTTAGATATGAGAGAGCTGTGGAATATCAGAGTTGATCTGGACCACTGGTTCCAAAAACTCATTTCGAGGACTGGAGGGACGACCGAATTGCTTCTACTTCTTTCAGATTAAGATCCAGGACATCTGAAACCCTATCCAGATGTCCGGCACCTTCTTTCTATCACCTCAGGTGATAGACGCACTGAGAGATGTTCAGAATCATTCCTAGATCTTGAATAATATTTCAGTTTCCCCGGTAGGGAAAAAACTGTGGTCTGAATAGCAGTCTATTCAGGGAAACAAACTTCTTCAGGAAGGAAATGGTCCCCAGCAAGCTCATCCATTTCCCTCCCCGAGTATGCTTACTTCCCTAATAAGGCTGCGCTTTGCCTAAGCAGAGCATATAAAGTGCAATGTTGCGGTAGACTCGCAGTTCTATAACCGTGCGGTAACGAGCACCGAAAGGATTAAGAGATATCTCTGTTGAACATAGTAAGGCAAAACGAATGCAATGTTTATTCATTCACGTAAGAAATCCCCTAAATCTTAGGCTAAAGTCCGTGATTGTAGGACAGAGATACAGTTAGTCAGTCAATCTCGCAGGAGAGACGTAACCGCCAGCACAGAGATACGGTTTAGTCAGTCAATCCGCAGGAGAGAGAGACGTAACCTACCGCGCATGACAGCGCACGAGCTGGTACTGGCTTGGTTGGACTGGAGGACAGACACGGCAGCAGCCAGCAGCTTACGAATGTCGTCTTTTAACTTTATGTCTGGGTTGCCAGCTACCCTATTCTACGAAGAAATAGGTCCGTTATTTTTTGAGCAGAAAGAGACTCTCAAGCTGGTATATTTAACCGAAACAGAAAACGCTAAATATATAGATGCGTTGTGTCGTCAGAACACTACCATACAACGGTAAAAGATAAATCGGAAACTCCTGGAAGGCTGCAGGGAGTAACAATTACATGTCCTTAAAATAATAGACAATAGACCTCTCGGTTGCCATCCAAGAGGTAACTACAGCAAGCGTATATGACTTGAAACCAACCAGTAGTAAAAATAACGCAAGGCAAAAATATGATATATTACAATAAAGTTTGTTCATACTTACCTGGCAGACATATATATATAGCTGAATTCGGAAATACAGCTACATACATATCTGACAGGCAAGTTTCATGAACAAAACTTAGAGGATCGAAGCAGACAGCACAAGCTTCTTATGTTACTGGACATAAGCGTTCATTGACGTAGTCTACAAGTCTATTTCTTGTACGAGTCTGCGAATGATGAATAAGAGCTCTTCCGAATCGTGTCAACAAGAGCTTATCCGCTTACGCAATATAAAGTTAATGAGATGCTTGTCAATGAGAACTAACCCATTTACGGGACAAAGAGATATTTTGTCAATGAGGGGATACCCCCTTACTTGACAAAACGATAATATATTGTCAATGGGTGGGGGAAAATCACCGAATTGACAAAACGTAATCCAGGAAGTCGAGCATATTATTTTCCCGATTCCCGTATCAATCGAGGAAGGGGGCAAGAATCCTGATAAGAGACTGGGCTTTCAGCAGGTAGGACCCCGATGTTTCAACTTCGGCAGCGTAGTCCCCGACGAACTTAGGACTAACAAAATCTATCATCTGAAAAGCCCTTTCAGATGGACTAAAAAGCTGCAACTTAAATTTACTGGCAGTATGGCAAGGAAGTCCTGTCTTGCGCTTTCCTGAAGAGCGTCCTCTTGATGAGTGCTTTTGCAAGAATCCTACCGAAAGTATAGCGAAGCGTCATGACGTGTAGGACGTCGAGGCTTTTACATAACCCGTAACTGCCTTATTCACAAAGTCTTGACTGCGGTAGAGCAAACGAGATCTTCCCTTGAGCTTTCCTTAACTCCATCCACCTATGCGAAAAGCAATATTAATTGACAGGGACCTCTTGAATTCACGAAACCCGACGTCTTGCTGGGTTTCGAAGAAGAAGTTGTGTGTTCACTTTAAGCTTCCTCCGAAGCACTGCCTACTTCACATTCTTTGCAGGTGAGGTAGAAGGTATCACCGAAGGTAGAGGTAAAAATTCTTTAGGCCCAAATCTGAAATAAGAGCTTGAAGAGTTCAACAGAAACGTTCAGCCAGGCGACACACCTGGCGTGCGCTGGTGGCACGCCGGCGTCCACTGGCGCGCGTTCGGCTCCACTGGAGCGCGCTCGGCGTCCAGCTGGCGCGCGCTTTGGTGTGCAACCGCGCGTGCCTGGGGTCCCATCCGAGCGTCCCGTCCAAGTCGAGAGGGAACGCCCTTCTTATTATGACAGTAAAAAAGCTTGGGCGTCCGCTCTCAAAAGCTTCCTGCTACTATGACTTCTTTTACGTATTTCTCGGTGGAAAGACGGACACGAGTTCAGGCGACGTTCGCCTTCTTACTTCTCACTGAAACGCATAACGAGAGAGAGAGGAGAGGACGTGAAGCGTCCTCTTCTATAAAGCTTCTATTTAGAGGGGGGGGCGCGAGCCCTTCCGAAAGCTCCAACCCCTGCACGGGGAGGACGCTTCGGAGGACAAGAAGCAATCCTTCAGGATTCGTGCACGCGCATACACTTTGGCAGTCTGGGGATTTTCATCAGAAACTGCCGAAGGCACGCCAGATCGGTGGGGATCCTTGTAACCCTCCTTAGGCTTTCGACATTGCTCCTCCCCGGGTCCTGGAGTCAAGCAGAGGTCCCCGGCCTAGAGGCGAAACGAGGCCGATCTGACGCACCCTCCACTACCCATACAAGGGGTATCACTGCACTTCTGCACTTCCCTTTTACTCTCTAAAGCAAGCACTTTCGATTCTATGTTACGAATCGAAGGAGTATCTAGAGAAAGGGCAATTCCCTCTACAGACACTGTTTAGGGCCCGAAGGCAACACTACAGGGTTAGGAGTAACAATTACAGAAGTAGCACTCTTCACAGCAATGAAGGAGAGCGAGCACCTCTCGTAGACATATTCATAGCCCGTAGGCCATACTACAGGGTTAGGCAAAATAAAGTCTACAGGAAGGTTAGCAGGTTCACTACCCTGACTTTTGTTACTGATTAATTGCATACATACGAATCATACGTCTTCCTTACGGAATTAGACATCTTTACTGATTAATTGCGTACATACAATCATACGTCTTCCCTTACGGAAATTAGACAAAAGTCCTCACACTCCTTACATGACAAATCTCAACAAAGAAGCAAGACCTAAACCCCTCGTACATACCAAGTGCGGATCTACCGAAGCTTTCGGTAGCCACACCCTATCTTTGCAGACAACCCCGTCTGAAACTAGCCTAACTAGATTCAGATATTTTATGCAAAAATGAATCAAATTCAAATAAATTTAAGATAGCGTATGCCTAGCCACAAATCCAAGTAAATAAATCAAAAGACAATTAGGATACTTAGCGGCAATGAAGTTTCCAAAATCCTAAGACGGAGGTACTGAAAACAGGTGTTTTCAGCACCGGCGACAGAAAAATTATGAATAGAAAATGGGAATGGTTCCTGATACCCGCCTCCCAGCGGCGGGAATGGGTACTAACCACCTGGCCGACCACTGCGTGTGTCGGAAGTTTTTTAAATTCTATCGGACTTCAGAAAATACAGCTATATATATATCTGACAGGTAAGTTTCATGAACAAAATATATATTACACTATTCATTAAACTTCACACTTTTTTTATTTATTGGTCACATTGCTTTGTTTTATTTATTAATAAAATTTTCTTCACTTACTCATGAATTCATTTACCATAAGATCTCACTAAACAATATTAACAAAGGCAAGTCACCTCAGGGTTGCTCCTAAGAGCAAAACAGAATATATTTCACTAATGACTGCTCTTTAAAATCACATTCAACAATAGGGCACAATTCCAAGTCACTTACCCATGGCTGAAATATGAAATCCACCCTACCCACAGACTTTGGTGAATAGTGGCTAAGAACCTTTGACAATCCAGAGTATACTCGATGCATCATTGATCCTGAAAACAGATGTAATAATTAAATAATAAATAATTAATAATGATGAATTAATAATAATAATAGAATAACTAATAATAATAATAATAATAATGAATAATAATGATAATATAAAATAATAATAATAATAATAATAATAATAATAATGAACTAAGGAACCTCCGTAACGAGGCTATAATATTGGCAATCAAAAGCCACAGTAGTGTTAAAATATATTATTGTGTAATGGTAAAAATACAAGGAGAGACTTTCAGATACTGCTCTGTATTCCCTTTCTTCAGTCCTACTGACGGTCAAACATTGTTTGACCGTCGGTAGGACTGAAGAGGGATACGGAGCAGTATCCGAAAGTCTCTCCTTGTATTTTTTACCATTGTACAATAATATATTTTACACTACTGTGGCTTTTGATTGTCAATAATAATAATAATAATAATAATAATAATAATAATAATAATAATAATAATAATAATAATAATAATAATAATAATAATAATACTTTGTTTCAAGTAATGGCTGCTTCAGCAGCATTATGCTTGCAGAGATTTCATCTCTATTTTTTGAAAAGTGGCTTTTTCCATACTACTTAAACTGGCTAGTAGAGTGCCTATGAAGTCATTATCAAATACAGGGTCAAGATCGGTGTATGTATTTCAATTTATTTTAGATGAAATATATCATAGTCATCAAAGTCATTCACAGTTTCTCTCTCTCTCTCTCTTTCTTGCAGCAAGCTTTCGTCTGGTGCTGCCAGACATCCTCTAGGCTGGGAAGCTGAGGATGGACTGCTTCTGGTGTGGTGTCCTTCCTCCTTATATTCGGGGTTGTCAGCAGGGGGTCTGCCCCATGGTGATCTCCTTTTGGCTGGTGGCGGTAAGTATCCTTTTTCATTGGTTACTGAGACAGGTCTCTAGCCACTTCCGCCGTGTTGTTGGTTGCGTAGCTGTAATCTCCTAGACCTCCTGAGCTTTGCTGGGCGTTGCATTACACTGCGAGACATCATGGCTAATTTGATTTTGATTGGCTGCAGGAGTACCTCATTTGGGAGCGTTGTTTTCCGTAGAGTTGTCGCGATTGGTGGTGTCATTGTTGGTTGCAGGTTTTCTCATACTCGTGGGGATGAGGAATTCTTCCTGTGTCATATTTGCTGGATGAAAAGTGCCTCCAACAGGCATAACCGACGGTCATCAGGGGCCTTCCCGATGGTCTTCATGTTCTGGACGATCACATCCCGGGAGACAGTCTCTTGATGTTTGGTGCGGGCGTAGTTCTTGGTACGCCCCTCTTGAGCGTAGCAGGAGAGTCTCTTAGACAAATGCATATTGGTCATACCAACACATGCCCCATCCGCCATTGCAGCGGCGCCTATCTAAGAGACTCTCCTGCCACGCCCAAGAGGTGCCTATCAAGAACCACTGTCACACCAAACATCAAGAGTCTATCTCCAAAGATGTAATCACCCAGAACACGAAGATCATCGGGAAGGCCCCTGATGCCTGTCAGTTACCCTTGCTGGAGGCGCTTCTCATCCAGTAAATAAGACCAGCACTAAATACAACGCAGGAAGGATTTCTCCTCCCCCATGAGTATGAGAAGACCTGCAACCAACAATGACACAACCGATCATGACAACTTTACGGAAGATAACACCCCCAAACAGGATACTCCTGCAGCCAATTCACCACACCGCGCAGGAGGTCTAGGAGGTTACAGCTACGCAACCATCAACATGGCAGAAGTGGTTTGAGACCTGCCTCAAGTGACCAATGAAAAGGGGGACTTACCGCCACCAGCCAATAGATCAGCATGGGGCAGACCCCCTGCTGATGACCCCAAATACAAGGAGGAAGGACACCACACCAGAAGCAGTCCACCCTCAGCTTCCCAGCCTAGAGGGTGTCTGGCAGCTCCAGAGTCCAGACAAAAGCTTAATAGAAGAAAAAGAGAGAGAGAGACAGAAACCGTGAATGAGTTTGATGACTATGATATCATAGTTTATTGAAATATATACACCGATCTTGACCCTGTATTTGATAATAACCACCATAGGCACTCTACTAGCCTGTTTGAGTAGTATGGAAAAAGCCACTATTCGAAAAATAGAGAAGAATCTCTACAAGAGTAACACTGCTGAAGTGGCCGATACTTTTAATACAGCATGCTTGAGAGAGGGTCTGCTTCCTAAGTACAATAATAATAATAATAATAATTAAAGAAATATACATATATTTAAAGATAAATTTGTACAGATTTACCTTTAAATATACGTATGTACAATTACATAACTGGATTTGTTTCTCTAGTAATAAAAATGATACATACCTAGCAGAACCTGTGAAAATCCCATGGCTGTAAAACACAGTGAGAATCCATAATTGTACTTCTGAATGAAGTTTTGGAAAAATGTACTTTTCTCCTTTCCCACTTAGTTTTTACCTTCCCCCTCAGAAAGTGTCTATGAATTGTACTTGCCTATTTTTCTCTATCCTGAAAGAATTACACCTATGGGCACACAGAAATGTATTATTTATTGTTTTTATTCTGTGAGCTCAGACTTGCCCTCACTAATAAATATATTTCAAGACAATTGCCTTGATTACTAAAAAATTTAATTTTCAGTAGGGTTTTTTTATTTCAAACCTTTGAATCTCACCCAAAACTGTATTTAATCCTTTGAAGATGTGGGGCTTCTAACCAGGGGGTAAAAACAACAATAGTTTGAAAATGTCCAGGATTACTAGCAAAATACCTCAGTGAAAGCTGGTCCAGTTGTTAAAGCTTCGTAGAGTAGTGGTTAATCATTGGCAGGTGAAGGGTTGGGGGACCCCTTGTCTGTTGGCATTACTTTTTCCTTTGACAACAAGGACAAATATGTGGGGTTGTTTGAGGATGGGATTATCATCAAAGACTTCAGGTTTATGTATCTGTCTTGAATTTACAATTTGTTCCTGCAAGGATACAAACCACTGCCTAATACAGATTTACTCCTATGGTAGGAGGTATTGTTTAAGAACATGACTGCTGTTGCTCTGTCCACATCAGTCCCAACTCCTAAATCACACTCCTCAAGAACATGACTGCTGTTGCTCTGTCCACGTCAAAGTCCCAACTCCTAAATCACACACCTGAGTGAGGAAGCCTCTCAAGGTAGGGATGGACTATGAGCATTGGGTGCTGTTACGAGAGTCACACTCGTCAGACAGATAAGGGAGGGTGGAATACTTACCTTGTATATTAAATATATGTAAATGAGAAGAAAGTTTATGAACATTTATTCCTTGTGTAAAAATATGCCATCACAAAGACACCCTTTAAAAACACCTCATACAAGAAACCTGAGAGAAGTTTCTGGCAGATGAGAGATAATCTTTCCTCTGAGAATAAATACTATGTGACAGAGACTCTATCATGGTTGCTCAGGAATGTAAAAGTCCCAGTGGAACATTAGCCCAATGGTGGCTTAACCAACAAGGAAGAAATTGTTAATATATGTCAGCCACAGTAGCAACAGCTATCCTGACTTTCCAACTGATTACCTAGAAATCCATGAAATCATAAGGGAAGTTCATTCAGGGGAGAAACCTAAATAGAAAATCTGGTGGACTTACTCAAAGTAATTGCCTCCACCAAACTGACAGACAGTATGGGAAATAGGAGAAATAATAGTTATATTTCGTAAAGGTACAGGTTATTCTCAGGCCTCTACAAAATCCTCTGAATTACTCTAAAGCTGGTGAATGTAGCAGAAACATAAAAAATCCATTTAATAGGCTATACTACTTGCCAAGGAGATGGATATATTACCCAATTCTTAAATTGAAAGAATCATTGAATATAGGAACAAAGCAACCACAGGTAAAAGAATAAGGAAGGATGGAGTACAATTCTGTGTGTCTTGTAAGAATAGGTAATCATATTAAGGGGTCCAGCCAGAACCCTTATATATGGGGGTATAGGGTGAAAAATGCAAAGTCATGAAAAAATTCATGGAGCTTCATATGGCAATGGAGAATACGTATACAATATTTCGTCAAAATTCCTCTTACTTTCGTCGTTACAGGGTAATTAGTAAACGTGACTCAATAAGCACAAAACATTGATCCGTACAAGAAAATGCAATATTTCTTCAGTTATTATAAATTTTGATAATTATTGTCAAAGAAATTGTGAGCAATGGCATATATAGAGATTCCATGAGGCAGCAGCAGGGAATGGAGTCAGCTTACCACCTTTCAGTGTACACGTTCGAGTTTCACCTCTGACATTCGCTTGCTTTACGTGTTGATCTTTGCTTCGGCAAGAATTTCATCATGCCAATGAGGAAAAGACTAGCAAAACACCTCGCTAACGTACAGACAAAGAAAATTCAGTCTAATATGATTACAGAATATCATATACGTACGTGAAGAGAGAGAGGGAGGGGTGCATAGTTAGGAACGTCCCCCATCTTGCCTGACGCACACGTCGCGCAGTGCCCCAGGCTAAGGTCTTTGAGCAAAGGGATCTTCATTTATGATAAATAACATAGCTTTGGTTTATTAATAACCAAAAAGGAATATGAAATTCATAACAATCATGATTTATTGACATTGTCTTTGTAAAAAGAGAGTACACATTCGAGTTTCACCTCTGACATTCTCTTGCTTTTACGTCTGTTGATCTTAGTTTCGGCAAGAATTTCATCTTGCCAAAGAGGAAAAGACAAGCAAAACATCTTGCTAATACATATACAGAAGAAGAGAGTTAGTGAAGGAGAGAGAGAGAGAGAGAGAGAGAGAGAGAGGAGCTTGGAGAGAGAGAGAGGAGTGAATGGACGAGAGAGAGAGAGAGAGAGAGAGAGAGAGAGAGAGAGTTGCGTAGGAAGGAGTAACCCATCTTGCCTGACGCATTGCCCCAGGCTACGATATATGAGCAAAGGGATCTTCATTTATGATTAAATTATGATAAATAACATAGTATTGGTTTATTAATACCCAAAAATTAAATATAAGTTCATAATAATCATTATTTATTAACACTGTCTTTGTAAAAATACACATGAAAACTTTGAACACTATAACATTGAAATTTGGTATATAACTTAGAAAGACATTATAGAACAATCAAATGAAGCCCCTTTTTTCCAATTTCTGTTTCACTTTTTTTATATAAATTTTTTTTCCTGATTTATAGGGTTTGTTTTTATACCATAATGACAAAAATTCATATCTAACAAAAAAATTACTTTTAGAAAAAAAACTTTCATTTAAATAGAGGTCTACATCAGGTCTATAAATGGTAGTAATCTCAGGTCTTAATATGAAATATCATCACATGCGGTTTGAAGATGTCCCAAGTCACCTTATTAAGTGGTATGAATGTCAAAGTCCTGTCCTTAAAAAATGGCATTAGCTGTCGGCCCCCTTAACCTTGGATAGGTATGACGGGTTGTGCGTGACCCCAAGCTTATGTCAAAAAACATGTTTTTTTCCCATAAATCAATATCCATCTTGAATCTGGATGTGATCGACCTGCAAAAGGCCAGTAGTCCACACACTACAATCATGTCAGAACCTGCGTTCACCTTGCCTTTGTCCTTCCCACTTTTCAGACACTTCCCAGGTCGAGCTGGACCCTACAACACCTTTAAGGGGTAAGTGATCAAAAAGCAAAGTTACTATGTACAGTTCGGTCCTGAAATATGCGTGATCAGATTGTGCAATTCCCCTTTTATGCGGTCGCTAGTTCTCAAAAATAGATTTTCTGTATCTGCAAAGCCGTTCAAAGTCTGCGAGTCACACGTCACAAATGTATCAAATCTATTGTTTTTTCAAGTATTTTAGGTGGGGGGGGGGGGGGTCGTTTGCTGATATCTGAGAGAAGGGGTGGGGGGAACGCGAGAGAAATATTTCCTGATCAGCCATTAGCTAAGACAGAAGGCTCTGCTTCACACATTTGTGACGTCATAGCTGAGCGCGTATGAGTGATCGGTATCATCATCATTGCCATACATATTATTCAGATCTGCAAAGTGGATTCTGAATGCTTCTGATACCCATTAGCTAAAATGGAAGGCTCCGCCTCATGCATTTGTGACGTCATAGTACAGTGTGTATGAATGATCGGTATCATCATCATCGCCATATGTATTATTCAGATCTGTGAAGTGTATTCTGATCATCTGCATCATGTATGCATCTGCCTAGAAGTCGAAGAGGAAGACCTATTTTCTCAAAACTAAAAAGCTTGTCCTCAAGTTAAAGATGAAGGAAAGAGCAACTTCCATTTTGGCAGCAGTCGACAACTTGAAATCTGTCATTAAATGGTGAAACAAGAATACAATTATAACTCCAAGCATACCATTCAAAAGATTGAAGTTTCGTCAACATAATGTGATATGTGAAAGCCCATACGAACTAAAATAAGCATGTGACGCTCTTCGTAAAATATGTTTTCAAGGCAGTTTTGAAATCCAATATGGCGGCTACCGTGTGGATGTACAGGTTCTGATCAGTGACGACAACCATCTTTCCCAGCCTTCCCAGCACTCATTTGAACAATGTTAGCTTATATATGTAACGTTTATTGATCTTACTCAAGATTGCAGTTGTAATCAGCACAATAAAACAACATTTTGTTGCCTATATTACTGAAAGTATGAAACTTTTTATTCCCAGGGTCATGGTTTGAACTGAATTCATTTTTACCTTGTAATCGGTAGTTTTTATCCTTCTGCCATCACAACTGAAACTCCACAGTGCTTATTTGATTGTTATTATACACATTTTGGTCTCAATTCACTCCACATTGCACTTTAAACAAGTTGCTGTTCCTGGTTCTTAAGCGCTCACGCCACAAACACAGTTACGAGCAGCAGACGACGAAACTGCAAAGTTTTATTCCCTAAATTGTTTACTTTACTCGTTATTTAGTTTAATTTTACTTTGTTATTTAAAAATTTTAATTTAATTCATGTATATTGTCCCTTTTTTGCAACCAAATTACCCCGAAAAATTACAGATATTTCTAAAGTAAATACAATCCAATGTTTCTAACCTTTTCGTACATCTGGTTGCCGAAAACCATAGAGGAATGACTACGGATAAGTATATTTATTAAGGATTTTGACGTAAGGAAAAATCTATTTCTGGGCGATTGGCTCGTGTCGCCAGCGAAATATCCTTTAATCTATTATTTCTAGGGTAAATGTACTAACCACATACCAGAGAATAAATAAAATAAAGAAAAAAAGGTCAGTATAACTGACTCGCTCACCCTCCAGGAGGGTGTCGGTATGAACACTAGCGAGTGAGACCACTACCACGAGCCAAATGCCAATAGAAATCTCCCACTACAAAAACCCTCCAAGAGGGGAAGGAGCGACCCACAGAGTGAGCAGCTCGTACTACTACTACTCCATCCCATGCTGCCGACTGCTGCGCCTCTGGTGGCCATCCTGAAGTTAGCAGACAATCTTGGGCGAAGGGATGGGTAGGGTGGGATTCGCTGGCGACACGAGCCAATCGCCAGAAATAGATTTTTCCTTACGTCAAAATCCCTTTTCTGGGCGGGTCAGCTCGTGTCGCTGCGCGAAATCGTACCAGAGAAATAGCACAAGATTGTAAATAAAGTAATAAAATAAAATAAATCAGAGTAGGTCTCAAATAAAAGATAAAATATATATAAAGGGAATATAATTGCTAAAAAGATACATATACACAGTGATACAAAAATAGAAATATGCTTAAATTACCCTTAAATCTAATCATGTTTGTTAACATAAGGTAATTTACATATATACAGGTAAAATGACTTACATGTATCAAATGATATCTGTGTAATAGCATGTATCAAAAGGATAATAGCAATTAATATAAACAGATAAACAAAACAATCAACAATAATAATATATAAAGGAATGTATATGACTTAATATACAAAACCCGTAACCATTATAATACGATGTATCCCCTAGCATAAAATAAGGGGGTAACATCCATGAGATCAATGTTTATAATCATCTGTGAGTGTCCCTAGCCAGACAATAAGGGGCACCCACTACACTATCACCAAAGCAGCTAAGACACAAGGTGAATGCAAATGAACAAGGCAGGAATAGACGAACTGTTGGGTGAGGCAGGTAGAAAGGAGGACTGAATCTTCTACTACAAATTAGCTAGAGGTCAGGGGAAAACTATGTTTACCCGCTGCTTACTGCTGGGAATTTCAGAGCTTCCAAGGACTTAAGGTAGTGACGTTTGAACACTGTCGGCGATTTCCATCCGGTATACTTTTTCAACTCATCGAAGTTCATATGTTGGAAATAATTAATTGAGGTGGCTACTGCCCTGACATCATGTGCTTTCGGGAAAGAGTCAGGATTGGCTTGCTTAATAAAGTACAGGATTTGCTGCCTGATGCCTTTAATGGATAAAGTTCCACCTTTTTCCCTCTTAAAGAGGGGACCCGATGAGGATGAGGAGGTCCTGGACAGAAAGGCTCGTAAGGTTGAAACTGGGCAAAGGGATACATCTTGTGGAAGGGGTAGTACCTTCCAAGGTTCCCACCTCATCAAAGGATCTTCATTCTTTGCTAAAAAGCTACGTTCCGGAGAAAGTAGGACTTCCCCTGTGGGAAGGAATTGAATATGATCCGGATCCCTGGATAAAGCCGACAGTTCTGAAATTCTTGCTCCTGAAGCTAAGCTTAATAAAAATAGGGTTTTTCTTAAGAGCATTATAAACGAGCATGTGTCATTATCGGTTTCGGAAGCCAGTTTTAGAACATCGTTTAAGAACCATGAAACTGACGTAGGCCTTACAGAAGGCCTAAGTCTAGCACATGCCTTAGGAATAGACGAGAAGTAGGAATCTGTCAAGTCTATGTTGAATCCAAATTGAAATATCTTTTTCAAAGCTGACTTGTTTGTCGTAATCGTGCTAGCTGCTAAACCTTTTTCAAATAAGGATCTAAAAAAGGATATAGCTGAATTAACTGTCATGATTCTAATATCTGATTCTCTCAGGAAGATTGCAAACTTTTTGACAGCAGCATCATACTGTCTCAAAGTTGAATCCCTTTTATCGGATTCCAAGAAGAGAATATTCTGAGGGTCAATATTCGCATCTCTTTTTGCCGCAAACTTCATGAAATCCATAAAGTTAGGGTTTTGAGAATCCTTGAGGAAGCGAACACAGTCTTCGTTTGTACTGACTGGGAGAGCTTGGGACTGGGGATCCGAAGGGGACGAAGGCCCAGCTCCAAAATTAGAGGATACCAGTTGCTCTTCGGCCAGTCTGGGGCTACTAGAGCCACTTGACCCTTGAATGTCCTGAGTTTGTTCAATACTTTCATGAGAAGATTCACTGGAGGGAAGACATAAATCTTCTCCCAGTTGTTCCAGTCTAGAGCCAGGGCGTCCGTGGCATAGGCCAGAGGGTCCAGGTTGGGGGCTACATAACATGGCAGTTTGTGGTTCGCTTGGGATGCGAAGAGATCCACCTGTAGCCCTGGGACTCTTTGAAGAATCCATTGGAACGAACTGTTGTCCAGTGACCATTCCGACTCCAGGGGCACTGATCGGGATAGGGCGTCTGCTATGACGTTTCTCACTCCAGCTATGTGAGTGGAGGAAAGATGCCAACTGAACTTGTCTGCCAGGGAGAAGATGGCTACCATGACGTGATTTAGATGACGTGACTTGGAGCCTCCTCTGTTTATACAATGTACTACCACTGCGCTGTCAGGACTAGCTTTATGTGGGAGTACTTTGGTGGGCGCAACTTTTTTAGAGTCAAGAACACTGCCATTGCCTCCAGTACGTTTATATGGAACTGACGGAACTGAGGTGACCAAGTCCCTTGAACCTTTTTGACCTGGGAATACCCTCCCCAGCCGCTTAAGGACGCGTCTGTGTGGATGGTGATCCCTGGTGGAGGGAACTGAAGGGGTACTGACATTGACAAATTCTTGACTCTCGCCCACGGCCGAAGTCGATTCTTTAGAGAATCAGAGGCACGGAGGATAGTTTTGTCCCTGGACCTGACATTTGCTCGCGAGCGCCAGATTCTGGTTAGGTCTTTCAGTTTGGCTTTCATTAAGACGTTCGTCACTGATGCAAACTGGAGAGAACCCAGGATCCTTTCCTGAGCTCTCCTTGACGCTAGTTTGTGACTTAGAAATTGCTTGACTGACTTCGCTATTTCTTTCCTTTTGGTTGATGGAATCGACAGAGTGTGGGAGGATAGATTCCATTGAATGCCCAGCCACTGAAAGTTTGACTCTGGAGAGAGTCTTGATTTGGTCCTGTTTATCTTGAAGCCTAGATATTCCAGGAACTGAATCACTTTCAGTGTAGCTCTGTTGCATTCCTCGACTGTTGGGGCCCAGATCAACCAATCGTCGAGATACGCTACTACCATAATCCCTTGTGATCTGAGTTGTTGCACTACCACTTCCGCTAACTTCGTGAACACTCTGGGTGCCACGTTGAGTCCGAATGGAACTACCTTGAAGGAGAATGTCTGGTCTCCTATCTTGAAACCCAGATACGGACGGAAGTGTCTTGCAATAGGGATATGATAGTAGGCGTCTGTAAGATCGATAGAGGTGGTGACGGCCCCACGGGGAAGTAAGGTCCGCACCTGTGAGATCGTGAGCATCTTGAACTTGTCGCAGCGGATGGCTAAGTTTAAGCGGGACAAGTCTAAGATTACCCTTCTTTTTTGTGAGCCTTTCTTTGGCACGCTGAACAAGCGACCTTGAAATTTTAATCTCTTGACTCTCGCTATAGCTCCTTTCTGAAGGAGATCCTCCGCGTACTCTGTCAATTCTTTGGAAGGAAGTTGACGGAAAGGCCTGGCTGGAGGTGGGTTCGTCAACCAACTCCAACCCAGACCTTTTGACACTATGCTCTGAGCCATTGCTGAAGTTCCACCGGTGGCGAAAGTGAAACAGCCTCCCTCCTACCTGAAGTTCTTCATTGGTTCTGGTAACCGCCTCGGCCTCCTCTGAAGTGCTTTCCCCTATTAAAGGGGCCTCCCGATCCTCTCCCTCGAAAGGACCGCTTACCTCTGCCTCCCTTACTCGAGCGGTCATACTTCTGTGAAGCTTGACTCTCGAAGGCTTGATTGTAAGCTGGAGAGATGGCGTAAGAGGTGGAGGGCTGAGGCTGAGGGGATATCACATAAATTGGCTGTGATTGACCTTTAGAAGTGGAAGGTTGGGCTGCCTGCACTAACGGCACTGCTGGAACTTGTTGAGGAAAGCGTGGTTGCTTTTTCTGGTAAGGTTGGAAACGTCTGGGTTTCCTCTGTCCCTTACCTTTAGCTGCCAGGTCTTGCCTCCTCTTAGCCGTAAGGCCCCAACGGTCCTTAAGGCTCTGGTTCAACCTCGTAGCCTCTGACTGGACTTCCTTAACCATAGCTTCTGGGAAGAGATCTGCTCCCCAGATGTTAGACGAGAGTAACCTATTCGGCTCATGCCGAATGGTTGCCTCTTGTAGGACATGCTTCCTACAATTCGTTCTAGCAGTGGCAAACTCAAACATATCTGACTGTACCGTTTGAGTCAGGGCTTTGGTCATGAGCTTAAAAATCGGTTCTGATCCATAGGCCATGGTTGCTACCTCAGACATAGCCATAGAGTTGATTGATCTGGCTAGTCGTGATTTTGCGTCAAATTCAGCCTGAATAAGGCTATCTGGGAGCCTGGGTAGCTTTTCACCAAACTGCTCCATAGCACAGTCCGGTTTGAGTTTGCCAGCTGAGAATGTGTTCGGCAAGTCTTCCCACAATTCTCCAACTGAGGGGAGTAACGGAGATGTGGGATCTGCTTCCTTCAACTGAGGTATAGGTTCCCCCTTCTGGGCCGCTGGGATGGTCGACCTCGCGATCTTGGTTAGGAACGGGAGCGGGGTACTCTCATCCATTGTGAAAATGGTAAGGGACTCTTAAACGGTTGTATCTGGTATTAGAACAATCCATGTCCTCTAAACACCTGAGCCATTCTCTCTGAGCCTGGTCTCGTGAATAGAGGACTGTCTCCTTTGGTACCCTATCGTCCCGAACCATAGCCGAAGGCGTGAGCCTTGCGTAGCCTATGAACGGAGGCTGGAGGCCTTCCGGGTAGAACTCGAAGTCCTCTATTCTTCGAGTCCCAAATTCCGGTATAGAGATGAGACCGTCCTGGAAGGGGGCGTATGACGCTACTCTCCATGGGTTGTTCATAGAGAACGGAGGTAGTGAGTCATACGGAGGAAGCTGAGTTCCACTTGTGTTGGAAAGTGGAGGAGAGGCTAGAGGAGCTTCTCTCAGCCCGGCTATAATGGAGTCTTGGG
Organism: Macrobrachium nipponense; assembly: GCF_015104395.2. Lineage (NCBI taxonomy): Eukaryota > Metazoa > Arthropoda > Malacostraca > Decapoda > Palaemonidae > Macrobrachium > Macrobrachium nipponense. The sequence continues at coordinate 146,550,841 of NC_087200.1, forward strand.
AAGTAATCCTATCCGACAAACGAGAGATCATTTGTTCCATGCTACTCTTTAGGGACCCAACCAGGTCGCCCACCTGTTGCAACAGGCCAGCATTGGAGTCCAAAGCCGGAGCTGCTGCGGAGGTGGAGGGGAGGCTCTGAATCGGAACCAATGGTAGCGGAACTGGTGACTCTGCCGGAGTGCGAGATCTCTCTCTGGAGGATTTTACTCCTCGAGGACTTAGAGCCGGAACTAAGAAAGCTTTAGACCTGTCATGCTCCCGGGATTCCCAGCCGGAGACTTACGGGAGGAGGATGAAGCCGAGGTCGTCTTCTTAGACGACGATGACGTCTTAGTCAAGGTCATCACTTTAGCCTTGACCTTAGGTCTAACCGAAGCGTCAGGAGGAGAATATAATTCGTCACCCGTAAAGCCTTGGAAGGATGGAGAGGTTGCAGGGGTAGAAGAAACAGTTACGCCCAAGGGTGACCCGCCTTGGGTGTCCACACCCCTTACCTACCTCGACCAACAGGTCGTCTATACCTACCATAGGTTCAACATTAATATCCAGGGTTGCGACGTTCCGTGGAGATATCCTGGTCTGATCAGTTAATGAGGCAGCCAGCTGTTGTTGGATGAAGGCGATAGTCGGGTCCGCCTCTACCGGGTCGACGTATCCTGTCGCCTTGCCTCCGGGGAAGATCAATAATGCCAACCGCTTCTCCAGGATGTAAGGCTGACCCTTGGCGGCGTACTTCCCAAAACCGCCGACCCAGGCCCGCAGGGTAGCCAGTGCGGTATCCCTTACTGCCGGCGCCTGTAAGAGAGGGCGTAGTTTAGATTTAAGAATCACTTAAAACTAAAACTTAAAGTATAACTTAAACTAGATGCCTTAAGTTAAAGTAAATGATGAAAACTTAAGCACTAAAACTAGAAGGCGGAGCAGCTACTGGAGATGGAATACTTACCCCTTCCAAAAGCTGGCTCACCAGATCGTAACATATGGTACACGTCTCATGGTACCAGACCTGGATGTCCCCGTGCGGAGTCGCGCATGGAGCATGGGACCGGCAAACTTCGTGTCCACATGGGTCCTGAAGTGTGGCGGAACATCCCGGATGCTCACAGTTTGTGGGGCTGTAAGTGGGAAGACACATGAGTATCTTAAAAGGTATCACTTACAGACTAAAGGACAGAAGAACTCCGTTGCATGCCGGAGCTCGGAAAAAATTTTGGGCATAACCCCTCCCTGCATTGCCTGAATAGGCTATAATCCCGGAGAGATCCGGTAAGACATGTAAGGGAGGGGGGATGGTTTAAGGTACTTAAGATAAACTTAAAGATAACTTAAACCTAAAACACAAACGAACCGGACTAAGTCCAGTGCGTAGCGGAGTGTAGTAACTCAGCAATACGGTAAGGTTAGCAGTGACCCACTGTATGTTCCGGTCCAACTCTGCTGTGGGTGGAACTAACATCTTTCCGCTGGATACCAGGACTCCGATCAGGGAGGAGCCCTAGTAAGGTGGGAAAGGGCGAGAAGACATACAGGCTCGAGCTAGCCCGGAGCGACAAGGTAGCAACGGAGGGGGGGAAAGGCCAGTACCCCCCACTACGTACCACCCGGCCGGACCGAGAAGCCGGAGAGGTCGAGACCAGTCTGGGTCTGTCCCGACTCCCTAGCCCCTCCGTCTGAGGGGAGAGAGGGAGGCAGGCTCGGGTAGCGGAGCGAGCATGGGCAGACCGACCCACCCCCGCCCGACTCTATGGAAGAGCGGGAGGGGGGGGAAGGGTGACTGGACAGGCGTCTGGCTGTCCCGTGATCACGTAGTGACCACGAGGCGGTAAGACCAAAATACGACAACTAAGCCTAGGACAACCAACTGATCAGAGAGATGCTATCGGGAAGCAACTGAACTGAAAGCAGGTAGCATATAGGCCCACTGGTCCCAAAAACCAACTGATCAGAGAGATTGCTGATGGGATAACTACCTGAACTGATGAGCGGATTAAGTATAAGGCTTCAAAGAAGCCAGGACCTAGGCTAAGCCAGACGCCTAACTAACCTAACTATAACAAAATACATGGAATAAATAAATAAAAATGAAAGAAAGAAGGTAATATAGCAGGAGAAAAAATCCAGGAGTGTACGACTAACCCGAAGGCAAGTCTACCACTCAAAGCTAGTCAGAGGCCGATACTAAGAACCTGGACTAGGGTCTGGATAGAAGAAGCCTACATAAGGTAAAATACATGCATGCATGACAAACCTGAGTAGACCGTACCCTATGTAAAGCGGATAATAATATAGAGCGTACATAAATAAGGGGATGTTCTAGGTATGGGAGACCAAGAACGAACCCACCACGAGGCAGGTACCATGCTGCCATGCTTCCGACCACCCCCGAGATCGTATTTATAACCTAAAAAACGGCAAATACTGTCTCAGGGCCGGAAAAAACCAACTAACCGTAAATACTGAGTACTTAACTTAGCTGCTGCGATAGCTGCACGCTCCATTATAGATAATCCAGAGGGCAGGGCACAAAAAACACAGAGAGAAAAATAACACGTGTGACTCGTGTGCGCTAACTGAAAAGGATGTCCACCAGAGGCGCAGCAGTCGGCAGCATGGGATGGAGTAGTAGTAGTACGAGCTGCTCACTCTGTGGGCGGCTCCCCTCTTGGAGGGTTTTTGTAGTGGGAGATTTCTATTGGCATTTGGCTCGTGGTAGTGGTCTCACTCGCCTAGTGTTCATACCGACACCCTCCTGGAGGGTGAGCGAGTCAGTTATACTGACCTTTTTCTTTATTTTATTTATTCTCTGGTATGTGTTAGTACATTTACCCTAGAAATAATAGATTAAAGGATATTTCGCGCAGCGACACGAGCGATTGCCAGCCCAGAAATATTTTTTTTTTTTTTGCTTTTTTTGTTTTGCTAGCACTTTTCATTGATTTCAGTCTATATTAGTATTCTGAATTTCTTTAATAACCGTATGCCAGAAATAAATGTAACCGTTAATGTTTGCATGCTAAGAATGGCAAAATCATCACGAAATTGCCCAACATTAGTGGAGGCTTCAACACATACAGCCGATTCATTATTATAAAACTCCGGTGTCAGGACGCGTTATAATGTACTTTTTTGGGGGTTGTACACATTGATCGTGCATGGTCCACCCCTGTACCATGCGGTTTTTTACCCTAGATAGGTAGGTAGGGTAAAAAACCGCAGGGTACAGAGTGGACCATGTACGATCAGCGTGAACAATCCCAAAAAAAGTACATTATAACGCGTCCTGACATCGGAGATGGGCATCAGTCGCAACTTGTTGTTGGTGAGAAACGGAGCTAAAGACCTCTACTCTCCTTTCGAAGTAAGTATTTTCTCCAAAGTTAGAAATTAAGGCCAAATTTTTAAGATTTAAACAGAGGGTAATGAAAAGGGTGTCAAACGTAGTGCAAATCTCCACCCAAATAAAACGGGCGTTCAACATTTTTACTTACAACTCGAAACATATTTTAGAAGAAATTGACGCCATCCTCTCGATGGTTTTACGAGGGAGTCGCTTGTGTCAATAAACTAACCATTTCCTGTGATAAATCCGCACACCACTTGTACCCACAGACGCTGGGGCACTTTCATCACAACAATCGGAAAACGTTCCCTCACCGAGTAAACAACTGTTTTGGTAGAAGACGACAACGAAGCGTGCACTTCGATAATTTTTTAAATAAATAGTAAAACATCAATAATACACTATTTATGATGATTAATTTGAAAATATTCGTTATTGAAAAAGTAACTTGATTCTGACTCAAATTTAAGTAATTATTTTTTGGAATTAGAACGTTCTTTTAAGTCCTGTATTATGACGTCACGACATCTTGACTTTCGTACCTATTGTAAATAATTGCTTTACTCAACTTTCATGCAGAACAGTTTACCAGTTATTCATAAAGATTATCAGCTCTTCATGTAATTGGTATAATCGTAATGCGCATATATATATCTTTATTATTTACTTTTTGGATATATGAAGATGTTTTACTGCCGGATTATCGCCGTAGTGTGACGCAATCGTTTTCGGTCCCTGGGCCTCTGTTTTCGCACCATAAGAAATTATGGGGCCGAATTTGCAATGACCAGAAAGTCGTTAAAAGAGGAAAATTAGCATTGAGGGGCATATGTTTTGATTGAGAAAAATACAAATTTATTCAATAGCTAGCTTGTAAAAAATACTTGATTGCAAAAACTTGATTGACAACTAAGCAGCATACCTACTATGGGTTTCAGCGACAGTGCAAGCACGTTTTTGGGCAATACCTATTTCTGTAACGAACACTCGTATCAGAACGAGATTTTACTATAGTGCATTACACCCAGTGCCGTAATTTATAAGGGTATCGTGAATCACTAATCGTAAAGAATAACGACACTTGTCCTTGTACCAAGAGACAAAAACTCCATTATGCAGAAATGGATACGAACATGCGTAAAAAGCTCCACCTACCCTCTCCCCCTTCCTCCACCGCCACCCCTTTCCTTCTTCGTTCCTTCGCCTTCCTTTCTCTCTCTCTCTCTCTCTGTTGCCAATCGGTATGTGTTGACCCTCCAAACTGGGTATAAGACTACGTACACACAAAACGTTGAAATTGGTGAAATTAGGCTATGCATTGGAAGTATATACGTACAGGCAGTCCCCGGGTTACGACAGCTTCGGGTTACAACGCTTTTTCTTAAATATTCATTGAAAAATCCGCCCTGGGTTACGACGTTTGTTCCGAGGTTACGACGCTGACGCTTCCGTCGCTCCGAGTTAACGACGCTTTTAAAAAACGCATACTATGATAAAAATCCTTTATAGTTTAGCAGTGTATATTAATAAAAATAAGTTTCTGGTTAGATTACAACAAAAATTTTGAGGTTATGATGATTTTCGACACTTTTTATGTCGTATTTTTCTAATTTTTTTAGTGACGCCTCATATGCGGAACTAGTTTCCGAGCGAATGAATACTAGCTTGCGATGCGCAAAGTTTATAACAGTCCAAAAGCGCAAATAATGAAAAAATTATTGCTTGCTTCCAGTATACATAATTACCAAAACTAAGTTTCTGGTTAGATTACAACGCAAATTCCAAGGTTACGATGGTTTTTTATGCTTTTTAACGATACCTCATACGCAGATCTAGTTTCTGAGCGGAGGGCGCATAAATTAATTTACGCTATTAAACTGTATGGTAACCATAGTCAAGGATAAGGAACGCATTCTCAAACAGTATACATATCCTTTAATACACAAAACAAAGGCAAAATATCATTGAAACATTATTTCACTTAAAGAATCCATTTATACTCTACTTAGACTTGGATATAAAAACCATAGTTTCTCTCTCTCTCTCTCTCTCTCTCTCTCTCTCTCTCTCTCTCTCTCTCTCTCTCTCTTTGTATTTTCCGACGAAAATAATCACTAATTAGTGTATTTTGATGTTTATTTTCATGACTAAATACATTTTTATAATACAAAAATGATTTACTAATTTTTCAAATATTAATTTTGATTAACACTGTATTAATAATAATAAGTTGAAATGATATCACATAATAAAAATAATAATTCTCTCTCTCTCTCTCTCTCTCTCTTTCTAAGATGTATGTTTTTTTTGTATGATAAATAAATGATTTACTATTTTCAAAATATAAATAAATTTTTAATACAGCAATAATATCAATTCATTAAAGAAAGTACCATAGTAAATTAGTAAGATTTTAGCTTATATATTTAAAAAATTATGGAAGAATGAAGGAAATCCCAGTCTTCTTTCTCTAACCTTTCTCTAACTCCAGGTACTAAAACTGTCAGATATATCAAGCTCTGTGACAGGGGGGGGATGAGCTGCTGTGTTGCCATCAAGTGCTCATGAAATTCTCTCTCTCTCTCTCTCTCTCTCTCTCTCTCTCTCTCTCTCTCTCTCTCTCTCTCTCATTACTGAGACTCGAGATTTTTTATGTACTTGTACTATTTGTTTTTAATACTTTCAAATAATAATAATAATAATAATAATAATAATAACTGTAATTACAAAATTCATATGTGATAATATTTTAAAGAAATACAATACTAATCTATCCATGTCACTTTTAATTAAGGTTAACTCTCTCTCTCTCCTCTCCATCCTTCTCTCTCCTCTCTCCTCTCTCTCTCTCTCTCTCTCTCTCTCTCGTCTCTCTCTCTCTCTGCACTTCTCTCTCTCTCTCTCTCTCTCTCTTTTTTTGCCACACAAGATAATAATGTGTCATAGCGGTAACTCCCTCCCTCTCTTTCACTGGAAGCGTTATAAGTATTTTTTGAGAGAACAGAGAGAGATAAACACACACTCTCTCTCTCTCTCTCTCTTTTCACCGAGATGAAAGAATTTTTATGGTACTAGTATGTAAAATGTTTATTGATAATTTCAGTTATTTAATGATAATAATAATAATAATAATAATAATAGTAATAAATAATAATAATAATAATAACAATAATAAAACTGTAATTACAAAATTCATGTCGTATTTTAAAGAGATGAAAATGACCTTTCCATTTCACTTGAAAGGATAATTCCTCTTTCTTACTGAGTATGAGAGAATTTTTATGGTAGATGCACGTGTTTATTATATTTTACAAATAATAATAATAATAGAAGTAGTAATAATACGATAACTAATTTCCAAAAAAATTCTTCCCCTCGTCTTTTTCTGTATCAATTTCCCTACCTCATAACTCCAGTGACACTCGGAGCTGGGAAAGTAACAATGCCATACAATGGTCAACGAATTTAATGGTTTTATGTAATCTCTCTCTCTCTCTCTCTCTCTCTCTCTCTCTCTCTCTCTCTCTCTCTCTCTCTCTCTCTCTCTCTCTCTCTCTCTCTCTCTTGTATTTTAATGCAAATATACAGTAATTTGTGAATACACAGTGTTGCACATGAAAAATGATATTGTTAAGATACAATAAAGTTTTGTACATACTTACCTGGCAGATATATACTTAGCTATAGACTCCGTCGTCCCCGACAGAAATTCGAATTTCGCGGCACACGCTGCAGGTAGGTCAGGTGATCTACCGCCCCTGCCGCTGGGTGGCAGGAATAGGAACGATTACCGTTCTAGAACCAGATTTTCTCTTCCACCTGTCTCCTGAGGGGAGGCTGGGTGGGCCATCAATCGTATATATCTGCCAGGTAAGTATGTACAAAACTTTATTGTATCTTAACAATATCATTTTTGTACATGGAACTTACCCAGCAGATATATACTTAGCTGATTGACACCCTTGGTGGTGGGAGAGACAACTATTTACTGAATAGACAGGTAAACAACATACGTTGTAGGTAATAAATAAATAAACCAAAACCTTGGTTCCTACTTGATCAGGCGGAAGACTCCATGGCTAATGCCTAGGAATCTGCTTCGCCTCAAGAGCCTCAGCGAGGATGTGACCTATGGCTAAGAGTTCTTGTGGGTCTGTCGATGGGGTCTTATCCATTTACTCGACAAAGCCTCTTACATGACAATATGCCTATGCCTAGTGGCATAATTAAGGAGCACAACACCGATCCCGATCACCTGATCCTAACACGAGGGTTAGTGCTTAAGTTGAAAAGAGTTATCTACAAACTACTTTCAAACTACCCAAAGAAAAAACACAACGTTAAATAAAATTTAACTCACTAGTTAAGGATCAGTATCTGCTCCCTATCCCAGCAATGTATCCGCAGACACGTATCAACCAAGAGAGAAGGATCCCTCGAAGGTTATCTTGATATCCTTCGGATAATGGGAAGTCAACACAGAGTTGCATCTTCCATATGTGACAGCTAATATGTCCTTATGACATATTGTTAGGGAAAGAAAAAGAATTCGGAAAAGCTCGCCCTTCATGCGCTTTTAATTCTCAGCTGTTTGAAGGAATCATCAATGCACTTATCAAGTGCTTAGGAGATCACAATGTCTCAAAGAAGGCCAGGGCGTTCTTTGATATCGATCTCTTCTGGGTGAAGCCTTGCGCCTGGCTAGCGCTTCGTGCCTGGCAGGCGCCTAGCGCCTGTCTAGCGCTTCGTGCCTGGCAGGCGCCTAGCGCCTGTCTAGCGCCTTGCGCCTGGCTGGAGCCTTGCGCCTGAATGGCGCCAAGAGCCTGGCTGGAGCCTCGCGCCTGGATGGCGCCTTGCGCCTGGCTGGCGCCTTGCGCCTGGCTGGCGCCTCGCGCCTGGCTGGTGCCTGATTGGCTCCTCCTTCCTGGCTAGCGCCTCGCGCCTGGCTGGAGCCTTGCATCTGGCTGGCGCCTTGCGCCTGGAAGGCACCTGGAGCCTGGCAGAAGACTTCATGATTACTGTCTATGAGTCTGCATGCCTCAAGAGTTTCAGCGAGGTAGGGACCTATGACTGACAAACCCTTCTGGATCATGTCAATGGGGGCTAGCCCGCTTACACGACAGAGCCTTCTCGGATCGTGCCAATGGGGGCTGACCCACTTACATGGCAGAGCCTTACCTGTATCATATCAATGGGGACTAGCCCTCTTACATGACAGAGCTTTAGGTTTCTCTTTACTGGAAGGAGCCTTGCGCCTGGATGGATCCTCAATCCTGACTGGAGCCTAGCCTTGAAGGAGCCTGGCACCTGGATGGCACCTGGCTGGCTTCTAGAGCCTGGCTGGCTCCTAGAGCCTGGCTGGCGCCTCGCGCCTGGCTTGGCTCCTCCACACTTGCTGGAGCTTCGAGCTTGGAAGAGTCTCTAAGCTGTCTAGCGATGTCCACATCGGACACTCTTATATCTGTCCGATTTGTTCGCCTCTGGCACATTTGCTCCAGGTTGGAGGCCCGCTCCTTCTCAGTATCCGACCATGACAGAGTTCCTTGGCACTGTCCGCCTCTGGCGTTTTTCGCCTGTATTGGCATTTGGCGCCTGGCTGGCGCTACATTGTCCGAGAGTCCTGAACAACCACATAGTTTATCAGGAGACTGGAGCTTTTGGCCCCTGGCAAGGGGAGGTGATTTTAGTCAGCTACACCCAGTAGACGACAGGATATCTAACAATACGAGAGAGAAGAGTCTTCCTCCGAGAAGGATCCTTCGTGAACACTTCTTTTGCTAACGAGATCTTCTTACATGTTGATGAGGTTCCTCGTTGCAGAATCTTCCCTATCCTTGCCCGAAGGAAGGGAAGGAGTCTGGAAGTCGAAGGAGACTCTGAGCTGAAATTGGGCGGAACCCTGATTTCTAGTCTTATTGTATCCCTTCTGAATACCTTCTGGGAAGCATTTTGAGCCCTCATCGCACCCCGAAGACACTGTAGGCAAACGTTTAAACCATCTCTTCTTCTGTAGATGAAAATGTAAGTACCCTGCCTGGGCAACGAAACTTCTATCTGAAAGCGTTGCGTCAGGAATAGAGGGATTTAGTCCTTTTGCCAGACATACTATGCTGGCAAGAACCCATTGCCGAGTCTCCATTGAATCTGATGCGAGATTCCAATGCACAAAAAATTCACTTGTCTTCTTGGTCGTATAGGGCTAAGAGAAACAAAGAATTCCTTCATAAACTTCCTCAAAGAAGTTTCATGAGGAGCAGTTCCATTTTGTCGGAACACGGAATCTGTGGCCACAAAAAGATCCCATTCGAATTACATGATATCCTACTCTTGTCGTATTGCGGTATCGTATAAGATCCCGAAGATCTTAATCCTCTGTTATCTCTAATTCCCCTTGTAGAGACAGAGTATAGCCTTTTACTGCGTTCTTTGATAGCAGATATATACATAGGTGATTCTTCCCTCTGAAAGTGAAGAAAAAACCTCGCTATGTGGTTCACAGAGGTATCGGAAGATGCCGTGTTTCCTCATTCCATCTAGCACGATCTGCAGCAATTATATGTCTTAGCCATGACTATTGTCATTTACCTTGAAAAAACCTCTCATTCTAGAACGGTAATCGTTCCTATTCCTGCCACCCAGCGGCAGGGGCGGTAGATCACCTGACCTACCTGCAGCGTGTGCCGCGAAATTCGAATTTCTGTCGGGGACGACGGAGTCTATAGCTAAGTATATATCTGCTGGGTAAGTTCCATGTACAAAAAAGTAAATTAGTGATCATTTTAGAGATACGGCCCTAAGAAAAATTGCAAATTAGTGAAATTTTCCCTGTGGACATGTTTTCAAGAACGTTGTTCCGGCTTACGACGATTTTCGGGTTACGAAGCGTCTTAAGAACGGAACCCCCGTAGAACCCGGGGACTGCCAGTATACATATATATTAAAGCAATTTTATCATTATTGCATTACTATGACAACTAGAATTCATGGAAACAGTTTATAATAATGAATCGGCGTATGTGTGAAGCCTCCACTAATGTGGCAACGATGATTTTGCCATTCTTAGCATGCAAACATTAAAGGTTACATTTATTTCTGGCATACGGTTATTAAAGAAAATTCAGAAATACTAAATATAGACTGAAATCGAAAATGAAAAAAGTGCTAGCAAACACAAAAAAGCAAAAAAAAAATATGTATATAATCCACTTATCCGTAGTCATTCCTCTATGGTTTTTGGCAGCCAGATGTACGAAAAGGTTAGAAACATTGGATTGTATCTACTTTAGAAATATCTGTAATTTTTTGGGGTAATTTGGTTGCAAAAAAAGGATAATATACATGAATTAAATTAAAATTTTTGAATAACAAAGTAAATTTGAACTAAATAACGAGTAAAGTAAACAATTTAGGGAATAAAACTTTGCAGTTTCGTCGTCTGCTGTTCGTAACTGTGTTTGTGGCGCGAGCGCTTAGGAACCAGGAACAGCAACTTGATTAAAGTGCAATGTGGTGTGAATTGAGACCAAAATGTGTATAATAACAATCAAATAAGCACTGTGGAGTTTCAGTTGTGATGGCAGAAGGATAAAAACTACCGATTACTAGGTAAAAATGAATTCAGTTCAAACCATGACCCTGGGAATAAAAAGTTTCATACTTTCAGTAATATAGGCAACAAAATGACAATTTGTCGAAATTGCATTTTTTCCTAACTATACAAACCTGAGGTCCTTTAACATAGGAAGGTAACTAGCGGCAGCTGGGACGGTCGTAAGCTTCGAACAAGGGAGAACGGTAGTTAACTGCTTGTCCGATCGTGCGCGCGCGCCCGCGAGGTGACGAATCACTTTTGCTTTAGGCCCTATGCAAAAAGTTGCAGAGTGAGGGTGGCATGAGGTGGGACTATATGTAAAGGACCTCAGGTTTGTATAGTTAGGAAAAATGCAATTTTCGACAAATTGTCATTTGTTCCGATACGTAATACAAACCATCGGTCCTTTAACAATAGGAAGACTCACTTCTTGGTGGGAGGAATCTGAGTCTTTTTGGTGAACAGACTGGTGTTCGTCCAACCCTGGAGTGCCTCCCTGGTCGTAAGAGCAAGGGAGGGATCCAAACCTCTGTCCGATTGATCGGGGTGTGCACCGCAGGATCAATGGTCAGACCTCTGGGCCAAGTACTAAGAGAGAGGCAAGCGTATCTCTTCGTACCAGCAAGCAAGAACTTGTTCCTGTTTGCAAGAGACAATCATAAAATGATGGGTTTGTCTCAATTTGGCATCCACTTCCTCCCCCCCCCGTTGTTGGAGGAAGTGGTGGATATTTACTCCTATCCCTACTGAAAGGGATAGGATGGTGCTCTATTGAGTAGCTCACCTGCATCTCGTCTTACCCAGCAGGGTGACGGGACCGGGGTTGTTCCCTCTACCCAGAGGTGAGAGGAAAGAAAAAGATGGGAAGAGGAGCCAGTCACACTCTCATTCCTCATCCATTCTTACGGTCACACCAGGACTCGATGCTGTTCAGCCTGCGAGGGTCTGGGTTAACTACACAACGTGTTGAGCAACTACCACGGTTCCCAAGGAAAAAGATCCAAGGAACTGTGGGCAATATCCCGAAGGTAGAAGGAGGTCATTGCGGTCCGGTTGGACCAGGCCCCTGCCTTCATTACCTGCGCCACGGAGAAGTTCTTGCGGAACGCGAGAGAATGATGAAGAGGCGTCCACACTCATCCTGGGTGTCGAGTTTCTTCAGACAGCTCCGTCGCGCCTTCACAGGACAAAGCAGCATAGCCTTCGTATCGGAGGCGGTGAAGTCCATTAGGGAGGGTATTGTGAAGGACTCAAACCAATCGTCAGTTACCGAAGGGTTCTGAGGTCTTCGCTACGAAGATCGGTACGAAAATCGAGCGTCACAAATCCCCATCCCTTTGTGCTTGACTTCTCAAGAGAAGTCATGCAGTTACCTAAGACGAAAAGAAGGGGATAGTCATATGACCTATCCCTCTTCTCGACTTTGGTTATGACAGTACTCATACTGACAAGCTATTAAGACGAAGTAATGATTGCTCTGGAACAACCGAACTAAGTCCACAGCATAGTTCGTAACTGACTCGGGCGCTCTGACAGCTGCCGACTGACTGGTTCGGAATCAGTAGAGGCAAGTTGTCCAAGCATCCGGGTAAGTCACGTGACCTTCGCCCTTTAAAGAGTTATGCTGAGAGACCAAACAAATCAAAATATTTGTTAGTCACCGATGCCGGACGGCGTGGGCGATGATTCTCTTAATGCATAAACTCAAAAGGCGAAAGTCAATTGCCTTCAAAAGACCGAGGTCCCTGATGGCAAGAACTCTCATAGACGTTGAATCTCAGCTTAAGGAGAAACAACACTATGTGACGTTGAAGACGAAGGTAGGCAATGAATGCAACCTACGTCTTCCAGCTGAATCGAGAGAAGGAATCTCAAGATTCTAAACCTGTGCTTACAAATGACTGAAAACGCTAACCGCCATTTCATTGCTGTCCGGTGTGCAATGAAAGCGGGGCGTTCTTCAGTAATGAAACACAGGGGAGTGCCGCCTGAAGAACTGCTTCTCATGGGCTGAACGTTTGGAAGTAGAGCTGGCAGGTGTGGGAGTAGGCGATGTCTTTCAATACATCTGCTAATCCGGGGTGAACAATGAACAATTGCACACCTCCGAATACAAGATATTTTGAGGACAAACTCAGATTCCGCAAAAATCATTCGCATTAATCGATATACGATGCAGCAAGAGACTATTACAGAATTCTGTTACCGTGCGGTAAACAGAAAGATGAGAGTCGAATAGATATCTCTGTTTAAAATTCTCGCAATACCGAAGACGATGAATACTAGCGTCACAGCAGTAGATGGTCATTCATGTATGCGAGAATCCCCATTAATCAGAGACTTAAGTCCGTGATTGTTGGGCAGAGATACGGTTTGTATTCAATCAAAAGCAGGTGAGAAAGACATAACCAACCGTCCAACTCAAAGCGGCAGCTGGTACTGAAATGCCTCGGGCAATTCAATACGCAGTAGCTGTCGCTGACTCGTCATCCTGAGTTGCCAAGTAAATCCTTTCCACGAAGGAATGCGTTCGGCTAGAACCACCGAGCATAAAAAGATATGCTCGAGGAATTATAGTTATGCGAAACGAATTTCGGTAAATATAAAAGCTTAAATGGTGTTGTTGTGACCCAAACACCATAAGTATGATATTGTTAAGATACAATAAAGTTTTTGTACATACTTACCTGGCAGATATATACTTAGCTATAGACTCGGTCGTTCCCGACAGAATTTTCAAAACTCGCGGCACACGCGACAGGTAGGTCAGGTGACCACCATTTCCCGCCGCTGGGTGGCGGGGTCTGGAACTATTCCCGTTTTCTAAGCCATAATTTCTCTTCCACCTGTCTCCTGAGGGGAGGCTGGGTGGGCCATTAATCGTATATATCTGCCAGGTAAGTATGTACAAAACTTTATTGTATCTTAACAATATCATTTTTGTACAAGTAACTTACCCCAGCAGATATATACTTAGCTGATTGGCCACCCTTGGTGGCGGGGCAAAGAGACAGCTACAAACAAAATAATACTTAAACTAAATACATTAAAAAACAGGGAAAAAACAACCTATGTTCTTGGATAACATAATCCATAGTTTCCTACCTTATTGGGCTGAAGACTTCATGACTACTGTCGATGAGTCTGCTTGCCTCAAGAGTTTCAACGAGGAATGAACCTATGGTTGAATAACTCTTTGGATCGTGTCAATGGGGGCTAGCCCGCTTACGCGACAGAGCCTATACTGGATCGTACCAATGGGGGCTGACCCACTTACATGGTAGAGCCTTGACCTTTTTGTCATATCAATGGGGACTCGCCCTCTTACATGACAGAGTTAAGGTTATAAAACAAATCACAAAGAGCACTGAAGCCAATCCCGATCACCTGACCATGTTAGTCTTGTTACACTCCTATGAATTGTAAGAGGGTCCCTATTCCCTCTGACAATTAACCAATAAAAACAACCACCAATAAACAGAAATTTAAGCCTTAAACTAAATAGGAAGGATTAGCCTCAGCCCCTTCTCCCAGCACTGAATTCGCCGAAACATACGCTCCCAGAGCAAAGCACTTTTCGTACGAAAACTTTAACATCTCCTTAGGTAATTCGAGGCGAACACCGAATTACATCTCCAAAATGTCGACTCTATAAGAGCCTGAAGCGACCATGTTTTGTGAAATGCCATAGACGTAGCTAGGCTCTCACTTCATGAGCTCTCACTCTGAGAACCTTGAAATGCTCTTCTTCGCATTTAAGGTGAGCTTCCCTTATTACATCTTTTATGTAAGAATTGTAAAGGGCGGGGTTCTTAGAAATCGCTCTTTTTGGATCTCTTACAGAGCACCAAAGACTTTCCTCTGTACCTTTCAGCAACTTCTTCTTCTCCAGGTAGAACTTGAGTGCCCTGACTGGACACAAAGTCCTTTCTAGTTCTATCCCCGTTAATGAAGATATTCCTTTTATCTCAAAGCTTCTTGGCCAAGGCTTTGAGGGATTTTCATTTTTTGCTAGAAAAAATGGTTGAAAGGAGCAAATCGCTGAATCTTTCTTAAACCCCACTTTACCTTCCAAAGCTTGCAACTCGCTCACTCTCTTGGCTGTTGCTAAACGCAAAAATGAATAAAGACTTTCTGTTAAGTCCCTAAAAGAAGCTGCGTGAGACGGTACAAATTTTCCCGACATTAGGAACTTGAGGACCACATCCAAGTTCCAGCTAGGCTTCTTGATGACATGTCCTTTCGTGGTCTCAAAAGACCTTATAAGGTCATGAAGATCTTTATTGTTTGTCAGATCTATTCCTCTATGTCGAAAACTGAGGCCAGCATACTTCTGTAGCCCTTCACTGTTGAAACTGCTAGGTTACAGTCTTTTCTCAAATATAGGAGAAAATCTGCGATTTCAGTTACAGAGGTTAACTGGAGGAGGATATTTTCTTTTCCTTACACCATCTTCTTCTAAACAACTCCCACTTCGACTGATATACTTTAGAAGTGGAGACTCTTCTGGCTCTTGCAATAGCCTTCGCCACTTCTCGTGGAATAGCCCCTTGCCTCCTGACAAGTCCTTCGACAGTCTGAAGGCGGTCAGACTTAGAGCGGGGAGGTTTTTTTGTGAAACCTGTCGAAGTGGGGTTGTTTTGAGAAGATCGTTCCTTAGTGGAAGCGATCTTGGAAATCCACTAACCACTCCAGCACCTCTGTGAACCAATCGAGAGCCGGCCAAAAGGGAGCGATGAGGGTCATTCTTGTTCCTTCCGAGCAAGCGAACTTCCTCAATACTTCTCCTACTATCTTGAAAGGAGGGAAGGCGTAAGCGTCCAAGCCCGTCCAATCTAGCAGAAAGCTGTCTACTGCTACTGCTTGAGGATCCGAGATCGGGGAGCAATAGGTATCTAATCTGTGATTCTTGTTGGTCGCGAACAGGTCTATATTGGGCCTTCCCCACAGCTGCCAAAGTTGTTGGCAAATCTGAGGATTGAGAGTCCATTCCGTGGGTAGGACTTGTTCTTTTCTGCTTAACAGATCTGCCCGGACATTTTTCTCTCCCTGCACAAACCTTGTGAGGAGAGAGATCTTCCTTTCCTGTGCCCAAATCAGCAGATCCTTTGCTGACTCGTTACAGGGAAAAGGAATGCGTCCCCCCTTGCTTCTTTATATAAGCGAGGGCTGTTGTGGTTGTCCGAGTGAATCTGAATCCCCAGACCTGAGACCTGTTCTCGAAATGAACCAAAGCTAGATGAATGGCTGTTAGCTCTTTCTTGTTTATGTGCCAGGACACTTGTTCTCCTTCCCAAATGCCTGACACCTCTTGCGAACCTAGGGTCGCTCCCCACCCTGAATCTGAGCGTCTGCAAACAACGCTAGGCGAGGGTTCTGTAAGCGAAGGGAGATTCCTTTGCTTTAGTTTCTGTGGATCTAACCACCAACGGATATTCTCCTTGATCCGTTTCGAGATTGGAAAAGTCTCTCCCAGATTGTTGGACTTCCAATCCCACTTCTCCTTCCAAATAAACTTGAAGGGGTCTTAGGTGAAGTCTTCCTAAGGAAACGAACTGTTCCATCGAGGAGAGGGGTCCCCAGCAAGCTCATCCATTCCCCTCCCTCGCGGAACAATGTTCTTTCCTTAAGAAGACTGACACCTTTTCTAGGCAGCGTTGTCTCCTTTCTTGCGAAGGATACGCTAGAAAATCCCGAGAATCCATCTGAATCCCCAGATAGACAATACTTTGCTGGGGAGTCAGCATGGATTTCTCGTGATTTACTAAAAGTCCTAAGGACTTTGTCAACTTCAGAGTAACTAAAAGGTCCTCCAGACATTTTTTCTCCGATTGGGCTCTTATTAGCCAATCGTCCAGATATAACGAGATCCTGATCCCTTCCAGATGTAGCCAATAAGCTACATTCTTCATGATGTCCGTAAAGACTTGAGGGGCAGTCGAAAGTCCGAAGCACATCGCTCGGAACTGGAACACTTTCCCTTGGAACATGAACCTCAGATACTTCCTTGCTGCCGGATGAATTGGCACATGGAAATACGCATCCTGAAGGTCCAGGGACACCATCCAGTCCCCTGGACGAAGAGCAGATAGAACAGAGGAAGACGTCTCCATCGAAAATTTCTTCTTCAAGACAAAGAATTCAGGGCACTGACGTCTAGAACTGGTTCTCCATCCCCCCGATGCTTTCGGTACCAGGAATAAGCCGATTGTAGAATCCTGGAGACTGGAGATCTTGAACCAGTTCTACCGCTTCCTTGGAAATCATCTGTTCCACTGCTTGCAACATAGCAAGCTTTCGGACCGGATCCGAGTATCTTGCGGTCAACTCCCTTGGAGTTGTCGTCAAGGGAGGATTTTCCCTGAAGGGGAATCAAGTATCCTTTTTTCAGGATAGAGAGGGACCAGGAGTCCGCTCCCTTCTGCGCCCAGACTTTGGCAAAGTGGAGTAGCCTGGCGCCTACTTTCGTCTGGAGGACTTGCTGTTCATCTAGACTTCCCGAAGGACCTTCTAGATGGTCTATTCTTTCTCTGGTCTTCTACCTCTAAGAGGGCGGGGCTAGAATGGAGGCCCCTCGAAAGGGCTGAACAAAAGAGGGTCTCTCTTTCTTCTCTATAGGCACTGCCAGGCCTAAACTTCTTGGCTGAGTGCGTGAGGAGATCTTGAGTTGCCTTCTCAGTAAGAGATTTCGAAAACCTCTCTAACCGGTCTCTTGTGGAAAAAGGTGCGGGGGTAAAGGAGCAAAAAGAAGAGATGTCCTTTGCAAGGGTGATACTGCTCTTGCTAAGAAAGAGCTAAAGACAGATCTCTTCTTCAATACTCCCGTACCAAAAAGAGAGGCAACTTCCACAGAACCATCCAATGACCGCTCTGTCCCACGGCAAGCCAGGACGCTCGAAAGTTCCTCCATGGAAACCAAAGTCCGTTGTCCTGAGATCTCTTTTGCTAAAGCTCCTAATGCCCAGTCCATAAAGTTGAAGACTTCTAGGGTTTTTTAAGAGGCCCTTTAGGAGGTGGTCCAGCTCACACATGCCCCAAGTCGCCTTAGCAGACAGCAACGACTTCCTCCTAGCAGAGTCCACTAAGGAAGCAAAATCCGCATCCGCGGAAGAAGGCAGACCTCAACCCCATCGGCTCTTTTGGTCTCGTACCACCTTCCTGGTTTGCCTGTTAATTTGGAAGGAGGGCAGGAAAAAAACTTGTCTTGCCCGCTTCCCTTCTGGAAGTCAACCACTCTGAAAAAGTTTTTTTAATGCCTTTTTCATACAAAGAGCGGGGGCCATCTTAACGAAGGACGACATGTGAGAAGCTGGTTTAGTGATGGGACATCAACGATCTCGTGAAGGAGGGTCCGCAGGATGACAGGGAGTCTCCAAACTCCTGTTAGCAGCAAAAGAGAAAGTCTCTTGTTTTAGTCCGAAACTGGCTACATCTACAGGCTCTTCCGTCCTTTCCGATTACCTGGTCCAACTGATCTACAGAAAGGAGATCGTTTTGGAGTGATCTGGCTCTTCCCGGGAGAAGAACTCCTTTCCCGAGAAGGGGAGTGCGGAACATTAGCACTCCTATACGAGGAGTGAGGCTCCTGTCTGTCGGCAACACTCTTGTGCCTACTAGACTCTTGTCTATGTTCGTCGGGTTCGTGGCGCTTGCTAGGCTCCTGGCGTCCTGATTCAGGGCGCTTGAAAAGATCCTCGCGTCCTGAATCCTGATGCTTAAACAGGCTCTTGGCGCCCTAACACTTGACGCCTAACATACTCCTGGCGTCCCTGTTTTCTGGCGTCCTAACTCCTGGCGCCCTGACTCCTGACGTCCTGACTCCTGGCGCCCTGACTCCTGGCGCCTGACTCCTGGCGCCCTGACCCATGGCGCCCTGACTCATGGCGTCCTGGCTCATAGCGTCCTGAATCCTGCGTTCTAAGAGGCTCTTGACGCCCTTTCTTGCGTCTTGCTGCCTCTTTGCGCCTGTCTGGTTCCTGGTCCTGAAGACCCAAGGATCCTGATACCTAAATCGGTTTTCCGGTTTCCTTGCACCTAAACCGATCGAGACTTCTGCTCGATTCGCTGCGATTAAGAGGGCGCTTCGGGGAAGAAGCCATCAGACCAGGGCCTTAGGGCGAAACTCTCTTCAGGAGAACAACTCCTATCCGACGAGTCTCTCGACGAAGGCGATAAACGCCCTGGAGATCGTGAGAGTTCTCTCCTATACGAAGAAGGACGCTTAGCGGAACTCTTACTGGGAGCGAGACATCCTTCCTCCTTGTAGAGTCCTTCGCAAAAGAGCCTACGAGCGAAGCTAACTGCTCTTGCAGATTAACCAAAAAACTTCTTGGTCGGATCCTGAAGAGCAGGCTCCTCTAGTCTAGTCTTCTTAGGTCCGAAGGCCAATCCTCGGGAAAACGCTCTGGGCTGGAGTCAGCCGCGTCTCCTTTAGGCGCCTTCCAGGCTCTCTTCAAAGGGCGCGAACGGGAGGCCGAACTCCATCCTCGTTTAGGAGAGGAAGAGTCTGAGGCCGAAAAACACTCCTTTAGGACGCCTTTTTCTGCGGCAATCCGAGGCAGCCTGGGACTTAACAACAGGATCTGCCGAAGGGACGCCTGACCGTTGGGGATGTTCTGCATCCTCCCTGCGGCTTTCGACATTCCTCCTCCCCTGGTCCTGGGAGTTTGGAAGAGGTCTAGGCCTAGGAGCAATGAGGAACCGGTCCAGACGCCCCTCCACTGCACTAGGACACTGCACAAGTCACTATCACCACTCCTTACCTTGGTTTAGAGCTCGTAGCTGGGCTTGAAGGTTTCTTAATAGAAGCTTTTACATTTTCCCTCTCTGACGAAGAATCTTTGGATTCAGAACAGGGAGAAGCAGCCTGAGGCTAGGGAAAAATTGTTAGATGGAGAGTTAATTTCTTGTTCTAATGAGCAAGATCTACTAGATGGACCTAGCTGAAGCCTTTCTCACTCTATCTCTCTCAAGCTTCCTAACATATTGATGATAATTCCTTCCATTCAAGCTCCGTAAGGTTCTCGCATTCTACACAGGTGTTAATAAAAGACATTCATTCTCCCTGCATTTAGCGCAAATACTATGCGGATCCAATGCCGATTTAGGCAGCCTAACCTACATTCTTCCCTACTGCAAACTCTAAAACATAGGTGAAGCCTTAGCGTCAGACATCGTGAAAGAGTAGTCAAAACCAAAGTCGAAAAACAGTCCACAAAAAAGCGTATGCCAAGCCAGAGAAAAAACAGAATACGTCACCAAAAAAACCAAACTCCCAAAAATCGGCAAACGAGTTGAAATCCAAGATGGAGGAACGAACAAATAGGTGTTGTCCGTTCAAACGACAGAGAAATTATGGCTTAGAAAACGGGAATAGTTCCAGACCCCGCCACCCAGCGGCGGGAATGGTGGGGATCACCTGACCTACCTGTCGCGTGTGCCGCGAGTTTTGAAAAATCTGTCGGGTACGACGAGAGTCTATAGCTAAGTATATATCTGCTGGGTAAGTTACTTGTACAAAAATATTAAAATTGAAACTGGAAACTCCTGGGAGGTTGCAGGCACCCGAGTTTGCAGTCAATTAGAATACTTTTCGTCTAAGTCGCAATCCGTAGAATAACCAGGATATGCGATACCCCTCGGACCATTCAACTGCTTAGCAGAATCATGTCGCGAGGTTAATATACGTAGTATATTTGTAGGATTCTGAACAACAATCTCCATCCTAAATTCTTTCCTTCAAGAAAACAAAATAAGGATTGGAGATCGACCACCTTCGGTCTCTATCAAAGAGAGTGAAGAAGTCTTCCTCGAAGGAAAGCTTCAATGGTGAACAGAATACTAAGACGATAGTTCAAGCCAAACTGGATATTCCCGCCCGTTCTTCTCTATTCCAGGTTGGTCGCCTACTGTGAGATAGTCTTCTTTCAGCAGCAGTCTTCTTCCTAATGCTAGAAATTCCAGGAATTCGAGCATAGGCGAGGTTCCCGATTATCGTGTAACATATCGGGGATTCCCGTCTCGCTCACTTTGGACCGTGGTCTCGCCTAAGTGTTTGGAGATCGTAAGAAACTCTAACACTCTGAATGCGCTAGAAATTCCGTAGAATTCTAAGCAGTCTGCGAAACCCCCACCGATTCGTCAAACGATATCGGCTGGTGGTCCTCTCGATTCCCGTAGAAATCGAGAATGGGGCAGGATCCCTCCTCAACGACCGGGGCTTACGTCAGGTAGGACCCGAAGGCCCCCCCGGTAGCGCAGTCCCCAACGTGGAATCTACAGAGAAATCTCTGTAGGATCCCTCCCCTTTCCCTCGTAGCCGTAAGGAGAGAGGGAATGGGGGAGGAATTGGATACTCGCGTCTGCCTTCCCAGTGGAACTAGCAGTTGGAGAAGAGTAGGAGCAGCCATCGCCGCAAAGAGGTCTGGGAAAACGTATCGTCAGGAGAAAACGTTTTCCCCGAGGAGGGTTACGAACCTCACTGTAGGTAAGGGTCTGCCGCCACTGTGAACGTCGTCTGGGTGGGGCTGATCGACACCTGACAGGAGAGAGCCGATACCGTCCTCCGACTCATTCCAGTCCTCGTCGAGGTCGAAACCTCTCAGGAGGACCGAAGGAGTATTTAAATACGGTGTCCGAAGACACGTAGAAGAAACGCCGCTGTCGCAGTAGAGGAGGTGGAAGTAGCTTGATCGACCGGCCAGAACTGAGAGAGCCTTCTTGTCCGGAGACGAGAGACTCTGGTTCAAGACAGAATCGGCAAAGCTCCGATCGCCGGCAAACCCACCGTCGGTTTGGGTTCCCTCTCGGGCCCCAAAACGACTCGAGCAGAGACATGGGCTCTGCTGGTGGGCGCGGCGATCCTTCCCCCAGGTCGTTGTGCTGACGAATCAGTGCAATAACCTGGGCAAAGTTACTCTGAATCTCGGAAGTTACAGCGTCTTGAGGAGTAGGACCATCCCGTCCCTCCAACAAGAGCAGCTACCCAGGACCTCCTCCTTCAGAAGAAGGACCAGCAACAGATCCCTGACGGTTGCCTCCAATCACTGCGCGTACGTCCTGGTTGGTCCTAAGACCATACCTGGCACGTGCGGCGTCGTGACGGGATCGTGAGCGCGCATCTCTCACGATCACTCCTATATACCTCGCTTCTTCCTGGCGTATGCGAGGAAGTTGAAGGATTCGGAGAGACAGAACTGACGCTACCCCCTCCCCCCCCTGACGGTCGCCTCCAAATCACTTGCGCGTACGTCCTGGTTGGTCCTAAGACCATACGTGGCACGTGCGGCGTCGTGAAGGGATCGTGAGCAGCGCACCTCTCACGATCACTCGTAGCTACCTCGCTCTTTCCCGGGTGTAGCCCGAGGAAGTTGAAGGTAGTGGAGAGACAGACCTGACGCTCCCCCCCGCTCGCTGGCAGGACCAGCGTACGTGGGGGGCTGCAGCCGATCACCAACCCGCGGTGGGGATCGATCTGCAGGCCTGGCCGTGCCGCTCACCTGTGGGCGAGCGGCTCGACTGAGCACGTCTACCCCGGTCCCGTGCGTCAGACGAGCTGCAGCTGGTCACCGTATCCGCCCGGTCCCTGTGGGAGCGGCGGTCAGGTGACCTGCAGAGCTCACTTTCGCGGTGAGACCGGTGAGCGTCCTCGCGGCAACGTCAAACCGCTGGTACCAGCCGAGGCTGGTACCGTCGGTCGAGGGGACCTGGGGGACCTCTTCCCAGCCTCAACCCGTGGCCGTTCAGAGACCGTCACGAGAGCGGCCGCTGGCCTGGCGAGAGTCACCTGAGCGGCTCTCGACAGTCTTCTGCTCCGTGCCTCGGTCATGACGCTGAGCGAACTCAGGCGTCTTAACTTTGGCTGCACGGTCACCCGAAGGAGACCGTACACTCGGAACTTCTCGCGGACGAGAAACCGAGCCGGTACCTGGCTTAGCAGCAGAGCTGCCAAGACCAGGCGATGGGTGACCAGCGGTAGCAGCACACCCTTGGTCCCGTCCTTCTTCTTCTTCTCAGAAGGGGAGACGGGCCCCGTTCCCGAAGGAACAGGAGGACCAGCAGAAGAACCCCCCCGTCACACCGGAGTGTGACGAGCCCTTCGAAGTTCCCGAAGGAGTCTTCTTAGGGGGAATATAACAAAAATGACAATTTGTCTAAAAATGATATTGTTATGTTACAATAAAGTTTCATACATACTTACCTGGCAGATATATACATAGCTAAGACTCCGGTCGTCCCCGACAGAAAATTCAAATTTCGCGCCATCGCTACAGGTAGGTCAGGTGATCTACCGGCCTGCCCTGGGCGGCAAGGACTAGGAACCATCCCCGTTTTCTATCATATTTTCTCTCTTCCACTGTCTCCTGCGGGGGAGGCTGGGTGGGCCTTTAATTGTATATATCTGCCAGGTAAGTATCGTATGAAACTTTATTGTAACATAACAATATCATTTTCATACAATCAACTTACCTGTCAGATATATACATAGCTGATTGGCACCCTTCGGTGGAGGTAAGAGACAGCTACTATATGGAATAGACAGGTAAACAACATATGTTGTAGGTATCAATAAAACCTTGGTTCCTACCTGATAGGTGGTAGACTTCGTGGGTGTGTTTTTGCCAGTAGTCTGCATCACCTCAAGAAACTTTAGCGAGATATATGATCTATGGCCAAGAGTTCTTGTGGGTCTGCCGATGGGGTCTTATCCGCTTACTCGGCAGAGCCTGAAAGGACTTTGTCAATGGGTGCTGATCCACTTATATGACAATACACCTTATGAAGGAGCACACAACCAATCCCGACCACCTGATCCTAACCATATGTTAGAACTAAGGATTGTTCCGAGTTATCCCCGAACTCGTCACAACAACCGTAACTCAAAACCACTACACACACATACATAATTTCCAAAAAAAAATTATACTCATCTAATTGGATATGACAAGCGTCTCTTACTGAACAACACAGACGGCCGCCCGTGCTAGCCTAAGTCCTCTATTGTTCGAAGAGACTCCAGACCATATCCAAAAAGAAGAAAAGTATATACATATTAAGGATTGGTGTCGGCTCCCTACCCAGAATCGTATCGCCGATACGAAAGGACCTAGAGAAAACACTTCTCATATGTCACACGAACGTCTTTCAAGTAATGAGATGCAAATACTGAGTGCATCTCCAAATGTCGTATCTATGATGTTTTTTAAGCGACATATTCTTATAAAACGAGAGAGACGTCGCTACAGCTCTTACTTCATGAGCTTTTTACTCTCAGTAGTTGTAACTGTTCGTCAGGACAGACCTTATGAGCGTCCGTAATGACGTTTCTTACAAAGAACGCCAGTGCATTCTTGGACATCAATCTTGTGGGGTCTTTTACCGCGCACCAAAGACCTTGTCTAGAGCCTCCCAACTGACGCTTTCTCTGAAGGTAGAACTCAGCGCTCTAACAGGGCATAGAGACCTCTCTGCTTCCTATGCTTCTTCCTGCCTACGAAGACTCGACATTCCTTTGACTTCGAAAATGACTTAGGCCAGGGATTCGTGGGATTCTCGTTTTTCGCTAAAAACAGGGGTCTTAAACGAGCAAATAGCCGAGTCTCCCTTGAATCCTACTTTATCCTGCAGAGCTTGTAATTCACTAATTCTCTTGCCGTAGCTAAAGATAATAGGAATAGGCATTTTCTAGTTATGTCTCTAAACGATGCCAGATGAGGAGGTTCGAATCTATCCGATGACAGATATTTGAGGACTACGTCCAGGTTCCAGTTCGGAGGTACTGGTTCCTTAGACTTCGAAGTCCTCAAAAGATCTTATGAGATCGTGGAGATCTTTATTTGCCAGATCTAATCCTCTGTTCCTGAATACAGCCGAGAGCATACTTCTGTATCCCTTATTGTGGATACGGCTAGATGAGATTTTTCTCTCAGGAATAGCAGGAAATCAGCAATTTCCGCTATAGAGGTAGTGGAGGAGGACAGCTTCTTGGATCTACACACCTTCTAAATACCTCCCACTTCGACTGGTATACTTTCGTAGTGGAGGTTCTGCGTGCTCTCGCGATCGCGCTTGCCACTTCGCGAGAAAAGCCTCTCGCTCTGACAAGTCTTTCGATAGTCGAAAGGCAGTCAGAGCGAGAGCGGGGAGGTTTTTGATGGTACCTCTTGAAGTGTGGTTGTTCCAGAAGATCCGTCCTTCTTGGTAGGGATCTTGGAAAGTCTACGACCCACTCTACCACCTCCGTGAAAACCATTCCTGGCCGGCCAAAAGGGGGCTATTAACGTCATCCTCGTCTCCTTTGACGCCACAAACTTTTTCATTACTAACCCCAGGATTTTGAATGGGGGAACAAAAGCATATAAACGTCTACTCGAGACCAGTTTAGCAGGAAGGCGTCCACCATAAGTGCTCTTGGATCTTTCGTGAGCTCGTACAGGAACGAGGAGTGAGTCCCTCCCTGTTTTCCGAATGTAGGCAAGTGCGGTGGTGTGTCCACGTTTACTTGCACTACCTTGTTGACACCAGCGGTTCTAGGCTCTTCAAGGCCAGATGTACGGCGAAGAGCTCTTTGCAGTTTATGTGCCAAGACACCTGTGCTGGTTCCCAGGTGCCTGACACTTCCTCCGAGCCTAATGTCGCTCCCCAACCTCTCTCCGACGCGTCGGAGAAAAAACACTTAGGTAGGTGGGTTCTGTGTTCTTAGAGAGATCCCTTTGTTCTCTTCCAGAGGGAGCAACCACCCATTGTAGGTGTGACTTTATCTCCACTGGAATGGGAAAAACGTCCGACAGTTGTCCCGGTTTTCCAGCTCCAAGACCTCTTGAGGAAGAATTGAAGCGGACGTACATGCAGTCTTCCTAGAGGGACGAATTGTTGTAGCAGAGGAAAGCGTCCCCAGAAGGCTCAACCATTCCCTCGCTGACGTTGTTGCTTCTCTAAGAAAGAGAGAGACTATTCGCAAACCTTTTGCGATTCTCTCTTGCGAAGGAAAAACTCGAAAACCCCGAGAATCCATCCGAATCCCCAGATAGACTAGGTCTTGTCTGGGGGTCAGCTGAGACTTCTCGAGGTTCACAAGCAATCCCAACGCTTTGATTAAATCGAGAGTTAACTTTAGGTCCTCCAAGCACTGTCTCTCCGATCTGGCCCTGATGAGCCAGTCGTCCAGATACATAGAGACATTCACTCCTTTGAGGTGAAGAAACCTCGCCACATTCTTCATCAGGCTTGTGAAGACCTGAGGAGCTGTGGACAGGCCGAAACACAAGGCTCTGAACTGAAAGATCCTTCCCCCCGTCATGAAACGGACAGGTACTTCTTCGATGAAGGGTGGATCGGGACGTGAAAGTAGGCGTCCTGGAGATCTAAAGACACCATCCAATCTCCCTGACGTAATGACGCCATGACTGAAGCAGAAGTCTCCATGGAGAACTTCTCCTTCTGAACAAATTTGTTCAGAGAGCTGACGTCCAGTACTGGTCTCCAGCCTCCCGAGGCTTTCGCCACCAGAAAAAGGCAATTGTAAAACCCCAAAACCCCGGGGAGTGTTGATCCCGTACCAATTCTATCGCTCTCTTGTCCCACATTTGCTCCACCATCGATCGAAGAGTATCCCTCAGCACAGGATCCTTGTATTTGGCTGATAGTTCCCTTGGTATTGACGTTAAGGGAGGAGAGTTCAGGAAAGGGATACGATATCCTCTCCTTAAGATCGCCAAAGATGACGCGTCTGCATTTATCAGTGTCCAGGCTTCCACAAATCCCAGGAGCCTGGCACCTACTGGTGCTTGGAGGAGAGAATCTTCATTTTCCTTTCTTAAAGGGCCTAAAAGCAGATCTACCTCTCTTCTCTGGAGCCTTCCTCCTTGTGGAAGGTCTGGAGGTTGGACCACCTCGAAAGGGCTGCACCGTTGTACTGGATCCTTCTTGTCCGATGCAGCAACAGGTTTCTTCTTTCTTGCTGACTGCGTCAGCAGATCTGCGTTTGCCTTCTCAGTTAAAGAATGCGCAATGTCCTTACTAACTGAGAGGGAACAAAAAGTCAGATAGAGGCGCATATAGAAGTGCTGCTCTCTGAGCATGTGAGACTGCCTTAGTTAAGAAGGCGCCATATACAGTCCTTTTCTTTAAAAGACCTGCCCCAAACAAAGAGGTTATTTCAAAAGATCCATCCTGTACCGCCTTGTCAATACAAGACAATATGCATAACAGGGCTTCAGGTTCGATTCCTTCCGAATCATGTGCTTTCTTGGACATCACCCCAAGGGACCAATCTTAGAAGTTAAAAACTTCCAATACACGAAAGAGTCCCTTGAGGAGATGATCCAGTTCCGAAATACCCCATGTAATCCGTGCAGAATTGAGACTTGGACGCCCTTGAAGCGTCACCAAAGTCGAAAAATCTGTTTCGGTTGTAGAAGGGAGAGCAAATACCCATATTCTCTCCCGTCTGATACCAAACGCTCTTTTCCCAGCCAATCTGCTGGAGGCATACAGAAGACTGTCCTTACTAAGTCTTTCTTAGACTTCATCCAAGAGTCTAAGGAATGTAAAGCTCTTTTCATCGATATGGTAGGTTTCATTTTGAGAAAAGACGAAGGCTTCTTCGTCTTAGTACTGGAAAAGAGCGAGCGCGGAGAAGGAGGAGCGGCAGGAGTCAACTCGTCTCCGTACTCCTCCAGAAGTAGGGTAGTCAACACCTTATAGTTAGAGAGACCTTCTCTTCCACTATATTCGTCATCCGAGTTTTCCTCTAACTCGGGATCCACATGCGTTCTCGCTCTCCTTTCCGAACGTTCGTCTTCTTGAGGAGACAAACTCCTAATAGGAGAGGGGCTAAGGGAATGATACTCCTTCCTCTTTCCCGCTCTAATAGTCTTCGAAGGCGTCAGAGGCTTCGGCTTCTCTAGAATTTTAGAAGACGCTTCCCGCTTACATGACGCTTCTCGTTCGCCCAGCGTCATGGATGACGTCTTTTGCTGACGTCTCGATGACGCTTCGCGCTTGGAAGACGCTCCGCTCTCCAAAGGCGTCCTACTTGGCGTCATAATATTGGACGGAGCGTCATGTCTATGTTCCTTTTCCAATGACGCTTCGCGTCTAAAAGACGTCTTACGTCTCTCTGGCGTTACGAAACTCTCGTAAGCACCTGTTCTCGCTCTCGAACTAGACGCTTCTGTAAGACGTTTAGCGTTTCCCGTCTGTATGACGCCTTCTCGTTGAACAGGTGAGAGAGGACGAGACTTCTTAATTGGAAGCGTCACGTCCTTCCGACGTGGCGCTAAACTCCCACTAGAGATGACAGCTGCTCTTGAACTGCCATGATGATCTTTCTTGACGCTTCTCCCACGTCCAGTTGCATGACGTCTTTCGTTCATCACTCTGGGAAGAAGAAGGAAAGGGTACTTCCGCATTCACTTCAGGTGACGCTGACGCCCCCTTCGCTTTCTTGCTAGATGACGGAGCGTCATCTGAGAAACGCTCTGGACTAGAATCTATGTCAGGCTTCATATGACGCTTCAGCGGTCTTGACAAGTTCGATTCCTTCCACCCTCGTTTAGGTGAGGGAGAGGGAGAGGACGAGAAACACTCGCGAATGACACTTTTTCTAAAGCGCCCTTGAGCCGCCTGCACGAAAGCAGAGCTAGCTGAAGGGACGTCTGACCGTTGGGGATCCCCCACAACCTCCTTAAGGCTTTCGACTTTCCTTCTCCTCTGGGCTTGTGAGCTTGGAAGAGGTCTAGGCCTGGGAGCGTCGCAGGGACGATCAAACGCCCCCTCCACAACACTGGGAGAACTCACTTCACAGTAATGCTCACTTTCACTAGCCTTACCTTTGAAGTCCGCCATCTTGGACTTCATGTCTCTAATTGTAGCTTTCAGATTGGCGATTTCCGATGCCGAATCCGAAAAAGCACTCTGAGAATGAGATACATAGGGAGAATCTACATCAGTAGGATTAGAATTATCAGTGAAAGGCTCAATAGGCCTTGAACTCACACCTTTCAATCGTCTAATTCTATCCCTCTCTAACTTCTTCAAATAAGAAGTCAAAGTCTTTCCACTCTTCTGCATTCAATCCCTCGCATTCCTTACAAGTATTAATAGCAGAAACACTGAAACCCCCTACATTTACGGATACAGTGTGAGGATCAACCGAAGCTTTCGGTATCTCACCCTGCAGCCTACATTCACACATTCTCACACTCACATTAGAATCAGACATACTGAGAAAAATCCAAAAGAGTTATTCCAAAACAGTCCACAGTAGCGAATGCAAAACACGATCCAAATACGTCACCCAAAAAGCCGAAAAAAAAAACGTTGATCAAGGTTTGAAAAATGAATCTAAGTCAGGAGGTAATAACAACAATGTTGATACCACCGGCGACAGAGAAAATATGATAGAAAACGGGGATGGTTCCTAGTCCTGCCGCCCAGGGCAGGCCGGTAGATCACCTGACCTACCTGTAGCGAGTGTGCGCGAAATTTGAATTTCTGTCGGGACGACGGAGTCGGGGACGACGGAGTCTTAGCTATGTATATATCTGCCAGGTAAGTTGATTGTATGAAAGTTGCATTTTTTCCTAACTATACAAACCTGAGGTCCTTTTACAATAGGAAGGTACTAGCGCAGCTGGAGCTAAGATATCGTAAACAAGCTTTCGAACAAGGGTTCGGTAGTTAACTGCTTGTCCGACAGGCAGCGCGCGGACTGGGAGGTAAACAAATCACTTTTGCTTTTGGCCCAAGCAAAAAACTGCAGAGTGAGGGGTGGCATGAGGTGGGGGCTATGTGTAAAAGGACCTCAGGTTGTATAGTTAGGAAAAATGCAATTTTAGACAAATTGTCATTTGTTCCGACACGGCATACAAACCTTCGGTCCTTTTGCAATAGGAAGACTCACTTCTTGGTGGGAGGAATCTGAGTCTTTTGTGAACAGACTGGTGTTCGCCAACCTTGGAAGCCTCCCTGGTCGTAAGAGCGAGGGAGGGATCCAAGCCTCTGTCCGATTGATCGGGTGTGCACCGCAGGATCAATGGTCAGACCATCTGGACCGAGTACTAGAAGAGAGGCAAGCGTATCTCTTCGTACCAGCAATGTAAGAACTTGTTCCTGTACAGGAGCAAATATAAAGTCATGGGTTTGACTCTTGTAGGCATCCACTTCCCCCCCATTGTAGAAGGAAGTGGTGGATATCTGCTCCTATCCCTAGTGAAAGGGATAGATGGGCTCTGTCATATAGCTCACCTGCATCTCATCCTCATCCAGCGTAGTGACGACCGTGGCCCTCTGCCCACAGGTAGAGGAGGAGGAAAAGATGGGAAGAGGGAGCCAGTCACTACTCACTCACACACCATCCACACAGTCACACCAGGACTCGATGCTGTTTCAGCTGCGAGGGTCTGGGGTTAGCTACACAACTTGTTGAGCAGACCACCACGGGTCCCAAGGAAAAGGTATCCAAGGACCTGTGGGCAATATATCCCGAAGTAGAATTGGAACGTAAGGTAGTCTGGTTAGACCAGACCCCTGCCTTCAGGACCTGCGCCACGGAGAAGTTCTTACGAAACGCCAACGAGGGGCCAATACTTCTGACTTCGTGAGCTCTCGGACGGGACGTACGGATGTCGTCACTACCATCAGCCTCATACGCCCTCCTGATGACCTCACGCAGCCAGAATGAAAGAGTGTTCTTGGATACTTCTTTCTTGGTGACCCCGGTGCTAACGAAGAGGCGTCGACACTCAGGCCTGAGGTGTCGAGTTCTCTTCAGATAGCGCCCTCACAGGACAAAGCAGCATCTCATCCGCATCATTATCGGTGAAGTCCAATAGGGAGGGAATCGTGAATGACTCGAACCTGTCATCAGGATCGACGGTTTTCTGAGTCTTCGCAACGAAGTTCGGGACGAAATCGAGCGTCACGGATCCCCATCCCCTGGAGTGTCGTACATCATAGGAAAGACCATGAAGTTCCCCTACTCTCTTCGCCGATGCCAGGGCCAGCAAGAAGAGGGTCTTGAGGGTCAGATCCCTGTCTGACGACTCTCGGAGTGGCTCGAACGGCGTTCGAGGTCAGACTCCTAAGGACGAGAGTCACATCCCACGCAGGGGGCCTGAGTTCCCTGGGTGGGCAAGACCTTTCGAAGCTCCTCATAAGCAAGGAGATCTCGAACGAGTTCGAGATGTCAATCCCCTCAGTTTCAGGACGAGCGCCAAGGCGGCTCTGTATCCTTTGACTGTGGGGACTGAGAGGAGCTTCTCTCGGCGAAGAAAAACGAGGAAATCCGCTACCTGCGAAGAGTGGCTCTGAGAGGAGATAGACCCCGTCTACGACACCAACCACAGAAGACGGCCCACTTCCCCTGGTACACAGCTGCAGAGGACTGACGGACGTTTCCAGCCATCTCTGTTGCTGCGCTACGAGAAAAGCCTCTCGTTCGCAAGAGATGGTGGATAACAGCCAGCCGTGAAGACGTAGGGACTGGACTGCTCGGTGGTACGCTCGACGTGTGGCTGGGCGAGAAGGTTGTGCCAAGGGGGAATCTCTCTCGGTTCTCCTGCGAGAAGAGCCAGCAGGTCCGGATACCAAATGGCCTGTGGCCATTTGGGAGCCACCAGATCATCCTGAGATTCGGGGTGACCAGGCTCGGACTGATCACCTTGCGAATCAGGCTGAACGGGGAAAAGGCACAGACGAAGAGGTTGTCCCACGAGTGTTGAAGAGCGTCCTCTGCAGCTGCCCATGGGTCCGGCCACAGCCGAGAAGAAACACCTGGAGCTTCCTGTGTGCTGCGGCGAACAGATCCACGACTGGTCGCCCCCACAGGTCGAAGAGCCTTTCCGCCACGTCCTGGTGTAGGGACCATTCGGTCCCTATCACCTGATCCCGACGGCTGAGCGTGTCTGCTACTACATCCCTCTTACCCTTCCGGAATGTAGCGTGCCGACAGCTCTATTGAGTGTGCCTCGGCCCACTCGTGCACCTGCCGAGTCAACTGGTACAACGGGATGAGACACTAGTCCCAGCCCCCCTGTTTGTGACGTAGGCCACCACAAAGTGGTGTTGTCGCACATCAACACCACGAGTGTCCCATCAAGCGGTCCTGGAACTCTTGGAGAGCGAGGAACGCTGCCTTGAGTTCCAGTACATTGATGTGAAGGTGCTTGTCGTTCTCGTCCCACACTCCCTGAAGTCAGCAAACTCCTCCATGGTGTGCGCACCCATCCCTCGGTCGATGCGTCTGAGAACAGCTGCATGTCCGGGGGGGGGGAGTGCGCAGAGGCACTCCTCTTAAGAGGTTCCTGTCGTCCAGCCACCAGGCTAGGTCCTGCCTCACCTCCTGT
Source organism: Macrobrachium nipponense (assembly GCF_015104395.2). NCBI lineage: Eukaryota > Metazoa > Arthropoda > Malacostraca > Decapoda > Palaemonidae > Macrobrachium > Macrobrachium nipponense. The sequence continues at coordinate 146,583,120 of NC_087200.1, forward strand.
GTCAGTGACACTGGAAAGCTTGGGGGATCCGTCGCCTGTGACCAACTCTCCTTTAGTCTCCACTGAAGAGACCGCAGGTGAAGACGCCCGTGAGGGGACTAAACTTCTCGAGTGCGACAGGTGTCGATCACGACTTGCCATCGCTGAGCTACCTGTTCCTGCCGAGACAGGAACTGGTTGGCTGCCTCCTGAATCTGCTGATCCGCGAGTCTGCGGGGAAGACTCGCCCTGCTACCGTGTCGATCAGCATACCCAGGACTTCATCCTCTGCTTGGGCTCGAGATCGGACTTTTCGAAGTTCACAACGATCCCCAGATCGCGACAGAACTCGAGCAGTCGATCCCTGTCCTGTAGCAACTGCGAGCGGGAGCTCGCCAGACTAACCAATCGTCGAGATACCTCATCAGACGTATCCCGTGCGAATGGGCCCAAGCAGACACCAGAGTGAACACTCGCGTGAACACCTGTGGGCGGTTGAGAGACCGAAGCAAAGTGCCCCTGAACTGGTACACCGTCCCGTCGAGGATGAAGCGGACTACTATTTCTGGAGGACTGATGAATGGGTATTTGGAAATATGCATCCTTCAAGTCCACTGAAAGCAATGAAAATCGTTCTCCCTGATGGAAGTCGAGCACTGAGCGTGCCGTCTCCATCGTGAACCGGTTCTGGCGCGAACAAAACCGGTTCAGGGGAGAGAGATCTATCACCGGGCGCCAGCCTCCCGTAGACTTTTCCACCAGGAAGAGTCGACTGTAAAAGCCCGGTGACTGATCCGTGACGATTTCTACAGCTCTCTTGCTCAGCATGGTCTTGATCTCCTGTCTCAATGCTACGTCCTTCGATGACCCTGGAACGTACGACTGCTGTTGGACCGGTGGAGGTGAGGGGTGGCCGAGATTCGAAGGGTAATAGTATCCCTCCCGAAGGACATCTACAATCCAGGTCTCGGCGCCGTAGCGCTGCCAAGTGCCCAATGGCTGGCCAGGCACCCCCCCCCACTTCCGGCAGCAGGTGAGGGGGAACCCCGTCCCTAGCGTTTCCCCCCCTTTCTTCGCACTTCTTCCCAGAGCCTCCACGGGAGGAGGAGGGCTGGGAGGAGGGCTGGTTACGCTCCCCTTGCTAGAAGTCGAAGAAGACAGAGTCTTTCCCCGGGGCTTCGACGCAGCTACCGTCTTAGCCACCGAGGAAGCGCTAGCCGAGCTCTTAGACTTGGCCGCAGTCCGAGGCTGCCCAGAAGCCTTCGAGACTGCCTGGTGAACCAGACGGTCACTGTCGTCAGTGCGCCGTCTGTCCACCGCAGCGTCCACCATCTCTCCTGGGAAAAGAGACGTGGAACTCCGTAAAGGTCCGTTGCGAAGTCCCAACGCCGTTCAACGCCCGGCCGCCCTGGAAACCCAAAACCCGAGTAAGGACAGCGTCCCTTCGTCGGAGAACCAGGTTGGCCCACAGGTTCACCGCTCGTCTGGTGGCAAGGAAGGAGATGGGCTCTTTTCCTCCCAGACTGGCAAAGGTCTCCTGAAGGCCGAGTCCATCTTCGGGAGAAATTCCCCGGAGTTTGGCTGCGACCTTAGATACTGTGATGACCACAGATCTAGCCAGGAGACGGTCCTGGAAAGCTGCCATGGCGGTAGATTCCAGGCCGAGTGCCTCTTGCTGCGAGACCACAGGTTCTCGGACAGGAGCTGCTGCAGAGGACACACCCGGAGTCAGCCTGGCTAACTCCGGGTTCACCTGTTTGGGCGGCATCGGGTCTTCAGATGGCACGTAAAAACGCCCGCTGTCGCAGCAGAGGAGGTGGAAGCAGCTTGCTCGACCTGCCAGACTTGAGCGAACCGTCTTGTCCGGAGACAAGCGATTCAACCTGGTCCAGCATTGAGTCCGCAAGCTCAGAACGCGGCAACCCACCGTCGGTCTGGGTTCCCTCTTCGGGCCCCAGAACGACTCGAAGAGCCGGGACGTGGGCTCGGATGGTGGGAGCGGCGATCCTTCGCGAGGTCGTTGTGCTGACGAATCAGCGCAATAACCTCGGCAAAGTTCCTCTGGATCTCAGGAGTGACTGCGTCCTGCGGAGTCGGACCGTCCAGTCCCTCAAACAGGAGCATCTCCCGAGACCCTCCTCCCTCAAGGGGAGGAACAGCGACAGACCCCTCTCGGTCCTCCAACCACCTGTGCGTACGACCTGGCTGGTCCGAGAACCGTTGCCTGGTACGTACGACGACGTGGTGGATCCTGAGGGGCGCACCCCTCACGATCACTCCTCAATACCTCGCCCCTCCCGGTGTAACCCGAGGAGGTTGAAGGTATGGGAGAGGCAGACCTGACGCTCCCTCCTCGCTCGCTGGCAGAACCAGCGGGCTTGGAAGACTGCAGGCGATCGTCAACCCGCGGTGGGCGATCGAGCTGCAGACCTAGTCGAGCCGTCTCGCTGTGGAGAACGGCTGGACCGAGAACAGCGGCCCCGGTCTCGTGTGTCAGAGGAGCTGGTGCTGGTCGCCGTACCCGATCGCTCTCTGTAGAGTGACGGTCAGGCGACCGGCGAGCTCCACTGTCACAGTGAGATCGGTGCGTATCCTCACGGTGCGTCAGTTCGCTGGTACCAGCCGTGGCTGGTGCCGGCGAACGGGGGGACCTCTTCCCAGCCTCAGCCCGTGGCCGGTCATGGACCGTCACGTCGCCCGGGTAGCCAGCTGCTCGCCGCGAGAGCGAGAGCTGGTCTGGTGAGAGTCGCGTGAGCGGCTGTCACCAGTTCTTCCCGCTCCGTGCCGTGACCTGACGCTGAGCGGACTCAGAGGTCTGGTTCTTGGCTGTACGGCCGCTGTTAGGCGACCGTACACTCGGTACCTCTCGCGAACGAGAGGCCGAGACGGACCCTGCTGCTGTGGCCGAACCACTGACAGCAGGTGAGGAAGTGCCGGTGTTTAGCCGGCACTCCTCTGGTCCCCGTAGTCTTCTTCCTTGCGGAAGAAGAGACGGGTCCTGCCCCCGAAGGAGCAGGGTGACGAGCGGAAGAACCCCCCGTCTCACCAGAGCGAGACGGGCCCTTAGAAGTTTCCCGAAGGAGACTTCTTAGGGGGGGGGGAGGCGGACCTTCTTCTTCTTCGGCAGGGAGCCTTAGAAGAAGAAGGGGAAGAGGCGTCAGACGACGACGACGACGAAGAAGACGATGAAGACGACGACGACACCTTCCTCCTCTTCTTCTTCTTCTTCGTCAACCTCCTCAGGACCGACGTCAGATCTGTCATCCAGAGCGGAGCCGGGGCTGCTGTTGCCGAAGCAACAGGGCCCGGACGCACCTGTCCGAACAGATCAGCATCGGGAGCAGCGGCGCCAGGAACAGGAACCAACATCAGCAGGTGCAGGCATCACAGGAACGGCAGAAGAGACAGCAGGAGCAGGTACAGGAACGGCAGCAGTGGTCAACGTCACGTCCGTGGACAGCAGCGTGGGCGTACGGCAGGTACGGCAGACTGTGTAGGCGGTCCAGATGGGCGGACCAGCGGCACAGACATCCTAGGTACCGGTGGGGGAGGTCCAGGTGCGAGCTCTTCGGGCACACGAAGTCCGGTCGCGGCAGCACGGCAAACCCAGGTGGCGGCATCACACTCCCCCGAGGTACGGCGACTGGCCCCTGCACCGATGTAGTGGTGTCACGAGACCGCGTGGCGGGGTGTACACCAGGTGCGGAGGTGAAGCGTAGCCGGGTGTTGTAAGGGTCATGGTGGTGGTCGTGACCGTAGCATGGGTGACCGCCACGGAGCCAGCGAGATGGTAGAGCAGCCCCTGGACACTCGGCACGCCCTGCAGCCCCAACGATGCCCACACCTGTCCGAGGTCATCCTTCGCGGCAACCGCACCTGAGGAGGCAAAAGTCGGGTTGATTAGGGGGATCCTCTACCCGTTCGAGCGAAGAGAACGGATAGAGGACCCAGAGTACAACTCGACGTCAGGGTATCTAGCGCCCTCCTCCACACTCGACAAGTCAGGAGAGGAGAAGGACCTAGAAACCCCCCCGAAGGGGAAGGCGCGATACGTGGAAGTTGAGCTGGCGGCAGGAAAGAAGACGAAGTGTCCGTCACCAAAGGGAGTCGCGGGGAGAGCTTTCCGACGACTCCTTTGCAGGGCCTTCGCTTCTTCCTGGCCTCATACAAAGTCCACTGCGCCTCCGACCAATTATTGCAAACATCACAAGGCTCGCTCGGGTGCATTCGCGCCGCCCCCGACACCGAGCACACAAAATATGAGGGTCTATCTCCGGGAAAGAGCGAACTTCCGCATTTTACGCCCTTCGGTACCCCGGGCATAGTCTCCGTGGGGTAGCGAGGCGAGAGATTCCATCATTAATCAATAACCACTTCAATTAATATGAAAAGAGAGAAATGATTGTACTTACAATGAATTCTTTCATACACAAACACAATATACTCAAGAAAGCAAACGACGAGAAGAAGCGGGGCAGAGAGCGTCGAACACACACTCCACATCGCTGTGAGGCCGAAAGCAAAAGTGATTTGTTTACCTCCCAGTCGCGCGGCGCGCGCCTGTCGGACAAGCAGTTAACTACCGAACCCCTTGTTCGAAAGCTTACGACCTATCCAGCTGCCGCTAGTACCTTCCTATTGTAAAAGGACCGAAGGTTTGTATGCCGTGTCGGAAACAAACCGGTTACCAGCTGGTCGCTGCGAGAGCGGCCGCTGGCCTGGCGAGAGTCACCTGAGCGGTTCTCTGCCAGCCTTCTGCTCCGTGCCGTGGTCTTGGCGCCGAGCGAACTCTGGCGCCGAAACTTTGGCTGCACGGTCTCCCGAGGGAGAGCGTACACTCGGATCTCCCGCGAACGAGAGACCGAGCCGGAACCTGGCGTAGCGGCATCGCCGCTAGCACCAGGCAGGGGATGAGGAGTACCAGAGCTAACCGATACTCCTCTGGTCCCCGTCTATCTCTTCCTTACGGAAGGGGAGACGGGCCCCTGCGCACCCAAGGAAGGCAGGAGGACCAGCAGAAGGACCCCCCCGTCCCACCGAGGTGGGACGGGAGGGGCCCCTTAGAAGTTCCCGAAGGAGACTTCTTAGGGGGGGGAGGCAGCCTTCTTCTTCTTCGGCTTATGGGCCTTAGAAGTCGAAGGGGAAGAGGCAGCAACAGACGAAGACGAAGATGACACCTTCCTCTTCTTCGTCAGCTCACGCAGGACAGTCGTCAGGTCCTCCATCCAGGCCAGAGTCGGGCCTATTGCCGAAGCAACACGGCCCGACTGCACCTGTCCGGAAGGACCTGGGACTGGGGAAGACACACCATGGGCAGGACCAGCATGGACAGGCGCAGGAACCAGGAGCGACAGGAACAGCAACCAGCTCAGGAGCGCAGGACAGCGGCAGCGGTAAACACAGAAGGGACAGCCAAGCCAGTAGCGGGAACCACATCAGCGACAGGTACGGCAGGCCCAGCCATCGCCTCGTAGAATCATCGGCAGCCAGCGGGGGAACCTGGTACTGGGCGGCCGGGTTTCCAGGGCGAGACTGGCTGCTGGAACAGCGGAAGTCTGGGGGCAGGCAACACGAAGAAAACACAGGCGGGGGCGGCGGGCATACCCCTCCTCCGCGTTACGGCGGCGACCGGCCCATAGAAGCGGCAGACGGCGTCACCGACACAGCATGGGGAGTGTAGACCAGCGGGGGGAAGCAGCATAAGCGGCCGTGAAGGTTGTAGTGGAGACCACTCCAAGGTCACCGCCCCAGACCTCGCTAGACGCTGCAGCAGATCGTGGATGCTAGGCACGCCCTGCAGCCGCAGTGGCCCATACCTGTCCAAGGTCGTCTCCCACGGATGTAGCACCTGCGGTAGCACAGACGATTAGTAAGAGGGGTTCCCTCACGCACGGGGGGGAGGGGGAGACATGCCCCACCCCGAGAACGGAAGGAAGACCCAGAAAAAACAAAATACGAGGAAGCTGAGCGGGGGTCGGGGGGGGGGCAGGAAAGAAGACGAAGAATCGGATACCAAGGGAGTCGCGGGAGAGCTTTCCGACGACTTCCTGGCAGACCTTTGCTTCCCCTACCCCGCCCCCGCACATCAGTGAAAAGTAATATGAAAAGAAACAGAATACTGCACTTGCGATTCACTTCATAGAACTTAAAAGGGGGAAAGATCAATTCCCGGGTAAGAGCGGAAAACTTGATCCATATAATATGATGCTATCATAAATATATATGAAAATGAACAATACTGCACTTGCTATTTTCACTTCACAGCAATAAATCGTAAGGATTAATTCCTGGTAAGAGCGGAAATTGATCCAAAATTAAATTTGATGCAATTAATAAATGAAAATGAAAAGAAAACTGCATTGCGAATCCACTTTCATTGCATTCTATTCATACAAAATAAGAGGCTCGTGCCGAACGCAATCAAGCTTCTCGGCAACGAACGCACAGGGCAAAAAATATAATGAAAAAGAGTACTTACATCTTTCAATTACACACTTTCGCCCAAAATACATGACTCGGCGCGAGTGCACCCGCCCTCGGCACCGAGACATAATTCAGGGTTTTCAATTCATGAAAAGAGCGGAAATCGCCGTCTCTACGGCGATAGACTCCATGTTGATTCATAATTAAGTAATGAAAATGAAAACAGTGTACTTACAGTTTCATTTTCAAGTCAAACAAACCATTAGTAGAAAACACAATATAAACAAAGCATACGACGATGAAGCGGGCAGAGAGCGATGACGAACACGTCCTTCACACCCGTTGGCCGAAAGCAAAAGTGATTCTTCACCTCTCGGGCGCGCGGGCGCGCGCACGATCGGACAAGCAGTTAACTACCGTTCTCCCCTTGTTCGAAGCTTACGACCGTCCCAGCTGCCGCTAGTTACCTTCCTATTGTTAAAGGACCGATGGTTTGTATTACGTATCGGAACAAATGTTGTTTTATTGTGCTGATTACAACTGCAATCTTGAGTAAGATCAATAAACGTTACATATATAAGCTAACATTGTTCAAATGAGTGCTGGGAAGGCTGGGAAAGATGGTTGTCGTCACTGATCAGAACCTGTACATCCACACGGTAGCCGCCATATTGAATTTCAAAACTGCCTTGAAAAGATATTTTACGAAGAGCGTCACATGCTTATTTTAGTTCGTATGGGCTTTCATATATCACATTATGTTGACGAAACTTCAATCTTTTGAATGGTATGCCTGGAGTTGTAATTGTATTCTTGTTTCACCATTTAAATATCGAGTGAATAAGACCTGTCCACCGTGATAAGGGTTGGTAGTCGCTGGTTTTTCCCCCTAGTACCTAGGTATGCCTATTCCAATCGGGAACCGGGCCTCAGTAGGCCTAGTATTATAAGTCAATTACAGCTTTTAATTAGAAACACTAAAATAATAATTGGTAGATCTAGGGTACTTAGGTAGCTAGCCTACCTACCTACTACTAGGTAGTAGGTAGTAGCTTTCCTATCACAGCATCATCCAAAGATTACTTACCTTTTGTCTACTACCTAAATCTTTGGCAGAGGCACAAATTTCTTAACTCGTGTTAGATGTAATTTAGTTACACAGACCTTTCATTGTTTTCTTTCCTAACTCACAAGCTTCAGTAGTAGTAGTAGTAGTAGTGGGTGGGATAAGCCTTTGAAACGGCTCCCTTGCTTCTTTTATTCCTCCTTTGTTTGTGTTTGCTTGAGCTTCTTCTCTCTGAAATACCACATTTCTTTTATAAAATCTTTCCTATTCTCCACTTCCTCCCTCATTAGTACTACCAATAAGATTATATTTGCTACTAATTCTCTCTTTATTTTCTTGATATGGTTGCTGCATAAAGCTATATCTATTTCTAATTTCATTGTATGCTGGACAGTAAAGTAAGAAATGTTCTAAATTTTCATTTTGTTCCTCACAGTATAAACATTTTGTATCTTCTCCTTTTATCCTATTTCTATCATTTAATCCTAGTATACCTAGTCTGGCCCTACTGATCAGCATTGTTTTTTCAGTGTTATCATACCAGATTTCTTCTCTTATGCTTTCTTTATATTTTCTGTAGATTCTTAATGTTGACTTTTCATTCATTTCTTTCTGCCATATTTTTCTGTCCCAATTGTTTATTATTTCTCTTAACTGTTTGTCTTTAACTTCTTCAATTTTACTTAAGTTTATGTTTAGTTCTTTCATATACTCTTTTACTTGCATTATCCAGGGGTTTTTTTTTGTTTTCATACTGATCCATTGTTATCTCATATAGGAGCCTATTTCCACCATTCTTTAGTGTATGTTTAAGGTAGAAAAGTTTATTCTTGATATCTCTAGATTGGCAGGAAGAAGGCACCCCTATTTCAGATCTTAACGCACAACTTGCTGTGTAATTTGGCGCTTCATATTGTTCTGTCAAGTTTCATGACTTCCATCGCATTACATGAATGAAGGCATCGCTAGTCCTTTCCAGTACAACTTTTCCTATTTTTACCCTGCTACAGCTTTTATTGATGACTGCATTAGCCATATTTCAGTTTGACTCAAGTTAAACCTTAAACGCATCAAGATTTCAAGAAGAAAGATAGTAGTAGTAGTAGTAGGTAGGATATTTCTTTGAAACGGCTCACTTGCTTCTTTTATTCTCCTTTGTTTGTGTTTGTTTGAGTTTCTTCTTTCTGAAATACCACATTTCTTTTATAAAATCTTTCCTATTCTCCACTTCCTCCCTCATTAGAACTACCAATAAGAGTATATTTGCTACTAATTCCTCTTTATTTTCTTGATATAGGTGCTGCATAAAGCTATATCTATTTCTAATCTCTTTGTATGCTGGACAGTAAAGTAAGAAATGTTCTAAATTTTCATTTTGTTCCTCACAGCATAAACATTTTGTATCTTCTCCTTTTATCCTATTTCTATCATTTAATCCTAGTATACCTAGTCTGGCCCTACTGATCAGCATTGTTTTTTCAGTGTTGTCATACCAGATTTCTTCTCTTATGTTTTCTTTATATTTTCTGTAGATTCTTAACGTTGACTTTTCATTCATTTCTTTCTGCCATACCTTTCTGTCCCAATTGTTTATTATTTCTCTTAACTGTTTGTCTTTAACTTCTTCAATTTTACTTAAGTTTATGTTTAGTTCTTTCATATACTCTTTTACTTGCATTATCCAGGTTTTTTTTTTTTTTCATACTGACCCATGGTTATCTCATATAGGAGCCTATTTCCTCCACTCTTCAGTGTATGTTTCAGGTAGAATAGTTTATTCTTGATGTCTCATGAGTGGCAGGAAGAGGCCCCTATTTCAGATCTTAACGCACAACTTGCTGTGTAACTTGGCGCTTTCAAAATTGCTCTATATATTTGATTGTCTATCTTCTGAAATTCATTTATAGTTTTCTTGTCAAGTTTCATGACTTCCATGGCATACATGAATGATGGCATCGCTAGTCCTTTCCAGTACAATTTTCCTATTTTTACTCTGCTACAGCTTTTATTGATGACTGCATTAGCCGTATTTGCCATCTGCTTTGCTTTAATTTGGGCCCTTTATATCTGTTCTCTGAAGCAGTCTTTCATGTTGTTGATTGTCACTCCTAGGTATTTAATATTCTTAACTATTTTTATTCCTTCTATGTGCCCCATATTCTCCACATCATCGATACTGTACCAGTCGTTGTATATTAGTATATTACTCTTGTCCTTGTTTATGTTTAGGCCACATTCACTTGCGATTTCCATAAGGGTTTTTATTGATTTTGTTATTTCTTCTAGTGTGTGTCCTAGTATTAGTGCGTCATCTGCATATAATAGTGCCACTATCCTTATTACTTCATTTCTAAAACCTTCTGTTGTATTCTCTAATTTCTATTATCAGGTATGTTATTAGTAGAAAGAATATGGTTGAGCCATTGCATCCCTGTCTTATTCCATAGTTACATTTAGCTCTTTTGTTCTATATTGTTAAGGCATAGGCTTGTTACATCATTTGTATATATCTTTGCAACTGCATTTATTACTTCTGCGTGCAGCCTATATTTCATCATGACCTCAATGAGCTTTTTCTATTAACTGAGTCAAGTGCTTTTTGGAAGTCTATACTACAAATAATGGGTACTTTCTTCTGTACGTTTCTTGTATGCAGTATTGTAAGATATATAAATTATCGATTCCTCTCCTTTGCGCGGTAAAGCCTGATTGCAGTTCATTCAATTTTCCTATATTTCTAATATGTTTTTCTATTTTGGTTTTCAGGATCCCCATGAAAATTTTGTATGATGCATTTGTTAGAGCAATTGGCCTTAGATCTTTTACTGTGGGGTTTTGTTTTTTGGGCGTAAGTGTTGTTTTTTACTTAAACCAGCTTCTCTGCGTTTTCCTGCCCTTCAGTATGCTGTTTAAACATTCTGCCAATTCTTTTTGAAAGGTTGTTACTTTGTAAGAGTAGTTTGAACAGAACTGGCTTCATTCCATCTGGCCCTGGTGCTGTATTTGCCTTCGTTTTCTCAAGTTGGTTTTTTACATCTTCTGTTATGTTGATTTCTTCCGTGGGTCTAATCTCTGTCTCTGTTAGATCATGCACTCCATGCATGCGTTCCCTTAAAGATATATGACATTTCATCTGCTGTCCTAATCTTTCCACTATTTCTTCCATGTCATGTTTGTACTGTTCTTTCTTGCTTTCATTCCATATCTCTCCTATTTTGTTTTCTTCTTTTTGGTATATTGTTTCCCAGAATTTTACCAGCTCTTTCCCTAGGGTTTCGTCCTTCATCTCTTGCTTATTTTCGTCGAATATACGTATCCATTCTTTTTCTGATGTGGTCTTTCCTCTCAGCATGTCTATATATTCCCAGATTTTCCTGTGTCTGTTTTTATCATTCATTATCTCATTTCTAACCTTTTCTTCATATTCTTCATATGTTTTCTTTATTATTATCTGTACTTTTTTTTTGTTTGTTTAAGATATGCTTCTTCATAGCATCTCTTTTCTTCTATTCTTGTGGATTTCCTTTTTAATGTGTTATATATCCTTCTTTGGCTTATTTCTTTCTTTATTTCTTTGGTGACCCATACTGGTTCTATTTCTTCTTGCTTTCCTGTCTTTAACCTTCTTTTGATTATCTTCTCTAGGTTATTTGTTTTTGCTTCACTCGTTGTTTCTTCCAACTGGGTTAGATCTCCTTTTCTGTCTTGTTGGCTTACTTTATACTCTATATATTCAAGGTATTTCCTGGTAGACTCTTCTGTAATTTTCAAATATTCGATTTCTTTTGTTTCATTTCTAAATGTTTTCCTTACTTTAGTGTTCATTCTGAATTGGACCTTTATGAGGTGATGGTCTGATAGGTCATATTCATATTTTCCCTCATCTATCTCCATACATTCATAGTTTTTATACATATTTTGGTTGACTAGGGCAAAGTCTATAGCGCTATTCTGATCTCCTCTACTCCAGGTTATCTCTCCTTTGCAGCTGGGATCTCCATTTAATAGCGTTAGGTCATATTTTCCCATTAGGTCCATAACGTATTTTCCATTTTGGTCAAATTCTTGTGTCCCTATGAAACCTAAATGCCCATTGAAATCCCCAAGGACAATCACAGGCAGGTCTGTGGCTTTCTCTATTGCTATACATGTAAGGCGCTTATTATTCGTTTATTTCTTTCTTTATCACTAGTTGACATGTAGACTAGAATTATGTTAAATATTGCTGCAATATAATTTACCTATACTATTAGAATGTCTTTGTGTTCCGACTTTTCTTTTTCTATCTGGATCTCTCCTTTGGTTCTATACATTATTAGTAAACCTACTCCTTTGGTGTCGTCTTTTGTTTAAAAACAAAAACAAACAATAAACATTATTTGTAAACCTCCTCCTTTGGTGTTGTCTTCATCTCTCATTGAGTCTACCACTCCGATGCTTGGGAATAGTAATTTTTGCTGTTTAAGGTGTGTTTCTGTGATGCACATAATTTTGTTTTCTTTTGTTATCTCCACTAGCTCGATTATTTTTGCTTTTGTCAGTCCTTGGGTGTTTATAAGCTTTTTTTCAAGATTTCATGATGTATCTTCTGTGTTGCTCACTATCTTTTCATTTTCTCTATTTACAAAGTGCTTCAACCATCTAAACATTATCTATCATTTGCGAACAACTTTTTCTTCTAGGTCTAATAGTCTAAGATTGTTACTAAAGTTACTTCCTTCACCTACCTGCCCTAAACTAATTTCTCTTCTTCTACTTCCTACCTCAGAGTTCTTAACATTACTACTAAATCTATTTTCTCCTAACTAAATTATTTACACTCCTAAAAATATTCCATGTTGTTGAAATTTCACGCAGCACATAATCAAGAAGCATTTAGTTATAACGGCTCATCCCATAATCGGTAGCAACTGTTATTTAAAAGTGAGTTAAGTGTAATAATTAATTTTCTGTGCTGTTATATTTAATAAGAAATTATTAATTACGCATTAAAAGAAGCTACCGCCCAACTATAAACAGATTGAGATAAATTACTTTTTATTCAATATTTTTAAAAAGAAAGCAAAAGCTGCAAAACATTTTCATAATTTCGGCATAGATAAGCATATTTAACACACACACACACACACACACACACACACACACATATATATATATATATATATATATATATATATATATATATATATATATATATATATAT
>NC_087200.1:146600790-146663798 GCF_015104395.2 Macrobrachium nipponense
ATATATATATATATATATATATATATATATATATATGCATATATATGCATGTGTGTAGATAACCTGTCTTGCTTACACACATATAAAGAGTTTGAAAATTGGATTTATGCATAGAGGTTGATGAAACAGAATAATTAACAAGCATAGAGTGAGAAGGTGAGTTTCAATACAAATGAGATACAGTCAGCGCATCTCAAACAGGTACAAGAAAATAGATTTCGTCAGACCTCAGTTGCCTCCATCACTCGAGTTTCTGTCGTAACTGACAAGCCCAGCTATTGTTCTTTCTTACCGTAGGGGAATTTCCGTACGTGCACCTCACTCGGTGCACTGTAGTCATTAGTACTTTGCAGTGTCCCCTCGGCCCCTAGCTGCAACCACTGTCATTTACTGTACCTCCGTTCATATCCTTCTTCTTCCATCGCACTTTCCACCTTCTCCTCCCAATAATTGATTCGTAGGGCAACTGTGGGTTTCCCTCCTGTTACACATTTGGAAGCTTTTTGCTGGCCATTTCCGTTTCAGCGTTGAATGAACCAATAGGTCCCAGCGCTTGCCTTTTGGCCTAAATTCTGTATTCTGTTACATGCTATCGTTCCTTCTTTCATGTTGCTGTTCAGCCTCTCTGACTGTTAGGTGCTCCTTAGTGTATCAGTGATGTTTCTTTCCTTTTTCACTTTTAGATCCTAGCTTGTATTTCATCTGCTTTGCTTTTTGCATATTTTTATCATGCTGTCCAACCTCTTCAACTCCTCCTTTTCACTGCCCAGAGCATTGAGTGGCTGAAAGTGTCCCAATGCTTGGCTTTATAGCCTATACTTCATTATTAGTAAAAAAAAATCGTAACCACTGTATAGATAAGAACAGAGAAAATTTTCATAAGTACTTAAGTCATATTTCGAATGTATTTTTAACGCATTTCTATAGTGTATTTCTGATGTGTATCGTGTTAATTAAGAAGAGCAGTCTACATTTACATTATGTATATAATATATATATATATATATATATATATAATATATATATATATATATATATGTGTGTGTGTGTGTGTGTGTGTGTGTGTGTGTGTGTGTGCAATACACGGCAGTAAATACTAGAAGAGAAATTAATACGGAGTGCCTACTGATATAGTAAGGGAAAACTACATTTTGACAACAGATTGACAGAACATCGAAACATCTTATTTAAAACACATTGACTAACTCTGCTGCATAGTTGCCTGTTCCAAGCGTAGATTTCGTTTTCGCAGTTAACAAGGTGACAGGAATTGAATGCATGAGCTTTTATGTATGAAGGTCCGGTGAACAATTACGTTCTGTAAACTACAGCTGAGTCAGGGATTTGTTCGACCTTGCACTATGCATTCATTAAAGAAGTGGGTAACCTACCTGCTCTACAATTGATTTTATAACATTACATAAAACATAGTACTACGCACGCCACACATCATGGAAGACCAGATGAAGCGGTGGGGCAACCAAAGTCACTGCACTGGCTAAGCGGTGAAATGGTCCTTGGATGGCTGGCGACTCGGTAACGAGATTGCTATCTTGGTCTATTGTTTTGAGAAGCAAGATGGAGTGGGACGGGAGTAACGTTGACTTTACACCGCAGTCGGAGGAAAGCATCCTCAGACAGCATGAGCCAGGTCTAAGAATCGCCCGATACCGAGAGTTCTGCCATCATGGTAAGAAGAATCGTCGTAAAAGCGGTTGGAGGTTTTGATCAACTTCAGGTAAGCAATCAAGTAAAAGAACCTTCCATGACTTACTCAAGGAGTGAAGAAATATAGGGTGTATGAAGCTAATGATGCGGTTGCAAGTCAATAGATTGCATCTAAGGGTTTGTGAAAAAATACGGCTTTTAGTCCAAGCAAATTAGTATTTTTAAGGGAAAAATTAATTAATCAGATTTTTATATTAGGCAGAGGTACTCCCCAAGGATCACAAAACAAAGAACCAAAAAGCTTTCCTCCATAAGAGGGGTCCAACCCCCTTTTTTGGGGGGAAAACTCTCCCTCCGAATATTGACAGATTTTTCTGCAAAGCGGTGCGCCGTAAGGATAAAAGGTATAGGGGAAAGGAAAGTAAAGAATTAAATTCTGCACAAGTTCATCCCTCTGTCATTTTGCTCTAAATATAGTTTCGACGCAAGTGAGGCCGAAAGTAGAGGATGAATTTTCGCCGAATTGTAAAAATGTGCATTTCGCCTTGACATATACTATACCGTTCAATTACTCTTAATTAAACGGCGCGTTTCGCGTAAGAGTGCTATATAGAGGACACTGCAGAATGAAGATTCTTCTTTCATTTGGTGACTTTGTTTTCCCCTAAATATTAAATTAATGACGCAAAGGAAACAAACAGGAAATTGTAAATTCCTAAAATGCAAATCTATTTATTGCATAACATAAAGTTTACAAGGAAAACTTTGTAAATAAAATTGTACGTTGCACATTTTTATTTCTTAATAATAGGTGATTATCATGTTTATTTCTTTTCAGAGCTGAATGGAATGATTTTCAAGAGTGAGTGAGTCACAGATTTACCATATGGCGTCAAGAGATGAGATTGAACTGTTTTTGCGGCCTTAAGACATTGAGTGAAGGTGGAATTGTGAAAGTGCAACAAGGCATCCATAACTTGTGACGTGTTAGTGAAATCCAAAAGACGGTAATCTAGAAATGGCACAGAATTTTGAAACTATTGAAGCTTCGGCACAAGAAATGTAGACATGAATATATTAAAGAGAAGAATTCAGCCAGAGATGTAAGAAAGAAAAGTGAAAATTCACCAGGAACACAATGTCCTTGAGATCAGAGGAAAAAGTAATTTCAAAAGTAACTCCTTGCTCTGTGGTGATGCATGTGGCATTGCTTCAGAAAAGAAAAGGAATGTGCACACGCGCAAAACAATTTGGGAAGTCCAGTTCTGCATTTAAATAAAGAAAAATTCAGACCTTGCCAAACAAAGAAAAGATATGAGTGGGGTGAGGAATATTCAAACGAGTTAACAGTGCCATATATCTTGCTGCCGAAGAAGCACGTAATCATGAAATGTGCTGCAAAGTGTTTTTACACGACGACATCGCCTTTGAAAGAGGCCGTCCGTCCAAAGGATGAATACTACGTATATTGACAGCGCTTTTGAAAAACTTTGTAGCTACACACATTGATGATTCCGAGGAATGTCAATTCTTGTTACATGATTTAGTGAGAAATCTTGAAGAAAATATTGAAAGGTAAGGTAATGAACGCTTATGGAGACCAAGTATCGTTATTTTCAAATGAAGAAAAGTCCAACAGCAGTTTTCTTCCGTGGCTCTGGACTAAAATTGATCATTACCTGGTATACAAAGAAAGGAGAGAAAAAAGTGAAGAATATGAAGGATTAAGAATTGTAAAAACTGCAGCAACAATAGTTCGCGAGGACATAACAACAAGTCCTTACAATACCACAGATTATCCAGATGATACGGACTTATGAAGAATGCTGACGATGTAGTTCTTGAAACATTGCGTGTAATATTAGACCTAGTTATTTAAAAGGATAAACTAGTGAAAAGGAAAACTAACAAAGAAATGTTCAGCAATTGCCCATGCAATAATTGCCGCAACGGGTCCAAGCAGGGCCCGAATATGGGGTGGAAGGGTAGGGTACCACTTTCCCAGGGCCTGGCAAGCGGTCGGGGGGGGCGGGGGGGGGGGGGGGGGGGGTTGGTTGACAGCCGCTTATTTATTTTAACTTTTCCTTTTAGAGAATAAGCAGAATCAAAGAATGAAGGACACTCAAGGACCCATGCTCCCCTAACGATTAGGTTAATTGAACAGGATGGCGGAATCACTTAGTGTTTCGGTCCTTTTCCGCCGTCACTAGAAATTAAATTCCTTTCTTACCAAACTCTGTTCACAACCACAAGCTAAGTCCACAATCAGTGGAATAGCTCTCAAATAATATCAAGAGTGCAAAAATCAATTCATAGGGGGAAACGAAACACCACAAAAACACTTAAATTTAATACAAAACATCAAGACAGAAGTTATTCCTGAACCTCGGAATACATATTTTAATGAAAACCAATCACCCTGAAATATTTATTACAAACTATATAAACCTAACGGTGGTTTCCCTCCTCCGTAACACTGGAGTTGTAGCCGTGATCTCTTTAATTGCTTATATGTCTCTGCGTCGAGACAAAAAGTGAGGTGGCGAAGTGGTGTATGTACGTCTATATAGATTTATGGTACTCCACAGGACCCATACATCAGCGATCCTACGTCCTCGAGGATGATCCTCCAGAAAACCCGGGAAATCCAAATCAAACCAGAGTCAAAGATCGCCTGAATATTCCAAAAATATGAATCACTTATACCTTGGCTAAGCGAGAGCCCCTCGACATTTACTGAGCCGAGGGTGAGGCAGGATGAAGAGTAATCCTTCAAGAATAACAGTATATCCAAGCAGGCGTTTCGTAGCAAATCCAACAGTCACCAGGAATAATAAGGCTCAGAGATCAACTGACTCCTTCAGACGAAAGCATCTCCGACACAGCCACGGTGACAGCACCACTCACTCACAAATATATGAAAACACAGAATGGTCATTAGTGGCAATTACCAAACCGACAAACCACCGGAAGGAGGAAAAACAAACTAAATGGATAATAGTTCTTATACATAACAAACAAACAAAAATAAAAAAATAACCAAGAATAAAATATCACAACAAAGTGACACTTAGGTAGACGTAATGGAGGGGCCCAGCTTTTATGCAAATACCCGGGCCTGAAAGGGTGATGCTTAGACCCTGCGTCCAAGATCATTTTTGTTGTTGTATATTGCTTGGTTTGGCTGTGGATTTGTTTCGGAAACCATCATCAGCAAAGCATCACGTTTGGGATTTCGTTCGGCATATAATGGAAACCAGATGTCGAGGGAAATTCATTTTGTCGGTTGTTTTTGGAAATACTGACTTTAATATTAAAACCTTTATTGGCAAAGGAACTTTTCATTCAGTGGGTGGAGTAAAGTGCACAACTCCAGCAAGAACTGTGCAAACTCAAGAAATCAGTAAATTGCAAAGAATTCCATTCTCAAACGAGATCGTAGTAGCTGTGCAGATTCAAATCAATGAGTATGGAAAAAAAACAAAAAGAGGTCATGAATGCCTCAAAACTGAAAATTGTGTTTTAACAGTGAAGCTCTAATGTGTTTCAACTCCAGCAACAAAGGATGTTTTATGGTTCTGTGGAAATTTTCCCCAAACCCAGTCCTTTCCCTCATTCTTGCAAATTCTTGCACTGCCTTTCATCAGACTTCCAAAAGTGTTTTGCGCGCGTGCACATTCCTTTTCCTTTCTGAAGCAATACCACTTGCATCACCACAGAACTAGCAGTTGCTTTTGAAATTTATTGTTTTCCTCTGATCTCACTTTTCTTTCTTGCATCTCTGGCTGTATTCTTCCCTTTAATATAGTCAAGTCTACATTTCTTGTGCCCCTCAATAGTGTCAACATTCTGTGGCATTTCTAGATTACCGTCTTTTTTTATTTCACTAATAAGCCTCAAATTATGGATGCCTTGTTGCACTTTCACAATTTCACCTTCACTTAATGTCTCAAAGCAGCAAAAACACTTGAATTTCATCTTGACGCCATAATAAATCTGTGGCTCATTCACTTTTGAAAATCATTCCATTCAGCTCTGAAAAAAACAAACATGATAATCACCTATTATTAAGGAATAAAAATGTGCAAAGTATAATTTAATTTACACGTTTTTCCTTTACATTTGAACTATGTTGTGCAATAAATAGATATGCATTTTAGAAATTTACAATTTCTGTTTAGTTTGTTTCTTTTGTGTCATTAATTTGATATTTAGAGGAAAACAAAGACACCAAATGAAATAGGAATCTTCATTCTACAATGTCATCTATAGCATTTTTACGCCAAATACATATTTTTACAATTCGACGAAAATGCGCCCTCTAATTTCTCTCTTACTTGAGTCGAAACTATAATATTTAGCGAAAAAAGACATGTAGATGAACTTGTGCAGAATTTAATTTTTTATTTTTCTTGTCCCCATACCTTTTCTCCGTGCGGCGCACCGATTTTGAGAAAAATCTGTTAATATGCGGAAAGCTACCTTCCGAAGGAGTCTGTCCCCCCCACCCCCCCTCCAAAAAAATGGGAGGCTGCGCCTCCTTATGGAGAAGAACTCCTTAGATCTTTGTTTTGTGACCTTTGAAGAGTATTTTTTCTAAATAAAATAAACTTATTATTTCCCCCCTCCTCTAATTTGCCTGGACTATTTGTAACATTTGTGAAGAACAGTAAGGCAGACGATACCCTGCGTTTGTTTCACTTTGTTTGGTTTTATATAAAGCCCTCCACAAGGATGATTCCCTCTCTGGCGGACCCTTGCTTGTTTTCAAAATAAGTTGCTTCTTATATTTAATAAATGTCTTTTCGTTTTTGCTCCTCAGTATCGTAGCTCCTTCAGAATAGGAGTCTTTAGTTCTCTTTTAAATTTACTCTCTTTTGCATGATCTTCACCACAGGCGGCATTTTGTTGTATAGTCTTTGTAAAGAATTTCATAAAAAAAATTCAAATTTCATGCAAACAAATATTGTCCACTACCGGAATTTTGTATACCTACAAGCAGATTTCCTGTGTGAGCTAGAAACAACAGCATTTATTTTCTAGCCATGTATAGTCTTTGTATTTTCCATAAAAAAAATTTCATAAAAAAAACTTTAAATTTTCATGCAAACAAATGTTGTCCACTGCCGGAATTTTGTATACCTACAAGCAGATTTCCTGTGTGAGCTAGAAACAACAGCATTTATTTTCTAGCTATGTATAGTTAAGACAAACCGATTTAAAATTCGAAAACATTACTGCTTTAAAAATCTTCACCGATATCCTGGCATTAGGCAAAGCAATAGCCACAGCTCTCCGACCTATGAAAGTGTGTTCCTGTCCCTTGTATGTTTTGGCTTCCTGTAAGACTAATAAGCGTTAATATCTGTCTTATTGTTTGAAATTAATTAATTTGTCAAATGTGTATCTAATTCCAATTCGAGATTTGCCACACTAGGGTGGAAGACACCGTTGAGGTCCTTTTTCAGCAAATATTGTTTCCCAGTTTATCTTACCTGACAGTGAATTAGGTACCCATTGTGGTCAGAACCGTTAAAGGACTGCGATGGATATATAATATATATATATATATATATATATGATATATATATATATATATATATATATATATATATATATATGTGTGTGAAGTGTGTGTGTGTATGTATGCATGTATATATATATATATATATATTATATATATATGTATATATATATATATATATATATATATATATATATATATATATATATATACATATAGATATATATATATATATATATATATCTATATATATATATAGATATACATATATATATAAAGGGTGTTTCGAAATTAGAGCCCCCCTCTACAGCATAAACTAAATTTGATATGGACAAAAACTAAAGTAATACAGAACCGGTATTTATTTAAGTTTCTCTCTGAGTATTTAATATTGTGTGTGGCCTCCATCTGCCTGTACAACAGCCTGCATTGTTGAGGGGTATGATTTCAGCAAATCGCAAAAAAGCTGAGACTCAAACTCCATTTCCCTGAGCACTTCGGTCACCTCTCTTCGCAGGTTGTCGAGGCTTGGCATACCATCATAGTTCACTGTGCACGCTTCAACACGATCCTGTAAGATACTACCAATGTTTTCACACGCATTAAGGTCATGGGGGTTACCTGGAAATTCACTTTATGAGAAGAAATCGATACCACTGTTTCGAAGCAGCTCCTGTGTGAAGAGCCTTGAAACATGGTGCCTTATCATGCAAAAATGTGACTTCTTCAACAGATAACACATTTTCAGGTCTTTGAGGAAAGGAAATACTCCACCAGTAAGCACAGTTTCTCTGAAGTATTCGCCATTCCATGACTGTCCTTTTTCTTTGATGCTCCACATTAACTTGTTGGCTGTGAAACATAAAAAAATTCTTAAACATTCAGGAAATTTCACAACTTGGCAATAGCGCATGTCATCGCTGATGTCATCCAACTTTGCAGCCCAACTGATGTCATTTTTATGATTTGGCTTCCTGACTGTGTAAATGAAGAATTCATCTGATGCGGCAACATGGAGAAAGTCAGCTTCATCCCAATCTTTAAGAAATGATCCACTAAACCATGCACGGTCCTCTCTCTGTTGCTGAGTGATATTGGGCTTGCTGATAACATGAAATGGCTTGATACCAGATTTTTTCAACTCACGATATACAGCACTATAACTTCTCTTCTTTCCCCTTTTTGTTTCTTTTTCAACCACCAATTTACGTAAAGACTTTCTTGGTCTACCCACTGCCTCAGCTATTATGTCTTTTTACTTCTGACAAAGGACTTCAGGCCTTCCAAGATTCTCACTCATTTTGTGATGACAGTCATATGGATTTTTGTTCCAGTTTCTTTTAACAAAGGATTCATCTCTTTTAATGTATTTAGCTATCCAGGAACGTGAAATGAAGGGTGTGCCAGCATCCCTGGCCCTCTGAAGGTTATATCCTGGATTCAGTCAATCCATTTGATTTCCTCCAAGTCGTTAGCCATGGCTGTATTTAACTCCGTCACTCAGTCTGAAAATACAAGAAATGTAAAATGAAAAACAGCTTAATAGAAACTTAAGATGATGTACATGGAGATAGGCTATAGCAGAAAACTTCATAACTTTTTCATTTGTTCTGTGGAGGGGGGGCGGGCTCTAATTTCGAAACACCCGGTGTGGTGTGTGTGTGTGTATATATATATATATATATATATATATATATATATATATATATACCTATACTGTTATTATAGTAATTGTACTTCTCACTATGTTAAATACAGGCTGCCAATGAAATTTCTCTTGGTGAAATTCCTGCCGTTAAGAAAACATTTTGTTTTAGACAATTGATGGATGAAATCATGTTTTCACGTGGCTGCTGTTAATGGCATTCTTTCACTGATCCGTAGCAATACTGTAGCTACTTATGCGGTGATGTCCATTTTATTCAAAAAAATTTTTTTTCTGATTATCTAATGTAAAATTTATCTCACCCATAAGGAATTTTGTACACTATTCTGCAGTCTTATGCAGGGCTGTTTCTTATTAAAGCTTTTATCCTGTATATAGCTGTAAACACCTTTTACCATATTTTCCTTGCATTTATTTTATTCAAGTATTCTAGTCACATGTAAACATATATCGGTATATATTTTTTATGAAACTGATTAATCACTCGAGTTCCCTCTTGTATTTTTTGTTTACATTGTGGAGCGCACGCATTCACATAGCAATATGTCGACTACAAGAAACGTGCATTTATGTAAATACTATATTGCATACTGCTAGTGGATTATTTTTATGACCAAAATCACTAAAATAAAGAAAGAAATGTTTGCAGAGCTGTGATATTAATAAAGGTTATCTCGCACCTCGAGACTGGATTTATTGTGAATTGCTTTAGTTACTTTTAAAAGATAGAATAATGTTCAAAGTATTTCATAACTCAACCTTCTATCAAATCAGGGCGTCCAAGATGCTTAAAAGATTTGTTTCCTTAAAAGAATCAACGAATGTTGTCAACAGGCTAGATACAGTTGGGTTTTAGTTATCTGAAGCAAGATGCACTCCGCGTATGGGTTAAATCACAGATATAGAGAGCTCTCCATATCTATGGGTTCAATTTTACAACCTGTAGATTTGCAGCCATAAGACTAAAGCAAACTTCCAGTTAATATTAGGAGTATAGGTCATAAATGTTTCGATACTTAATATTTTCTGAGTCCTATGATATTGTGGGAGTTACAACTGATAGATGATTCCCCGAATGTATCTGCTGACATTCGGGTTCCAGCAGAGCACCTTCGGTGGGGTGGGACCGGACATACCTACAAGCATAAAGTAAAAATGAACTTGGTATTACACCTACTACGCGCGCCCGCGAAATGTTTTCGTTCTGTCGCCCGAGAGCCGAGACATACCAGAAATGGGAAGTATAGAAATAAAGAACACATATGCAGCACTTGTGCAGTAGTAATTTTTTCACAGCAAAAACTATAGGAACCTATGATATATTGAAATTTAACATTATAAGTAGGAATAAAGAAGTAACAACTGCAGTTCCTAGGAAAAAGCAGCAAGTGATTTAATACATTTTTGTAATTTTGCCAGGGAACAGAAAAGGAAGAAGTGACATTGTTGAACTGCTCTCATATGAAGACACGTGAAATAGAAAGTTGTTGGTTATTGAAAGTAATATTGTAGAGGAAAAATGGAACACACGAAATGCTTATATTTTTAAGAAATAATTGAAAACTAAGAACATTTTTTTTTTACTCTGCTGCCAACGTACAACGGTATTAGGAATAACTTTGAATATGGGCAGCAGCAGCCATATCAGGAAAACAAAGAGGAACTAATATCTAACATCTTCATATTCACTGAGCCATCGAGAGAGAAACTGAAAATAATAACAGACTTTATTTTAAAAATATGTATATTTGGAGAAAATACAATTAACAGCTCAACCAAAACTAGCGAGCGTAAAGTGCCGTTGTATAGGGAAACATCACTGATGCTACTACTATTATTCCTGTGTTTTGGATTTCTCTGAAAGCCTGTGACTGTCAAAGTGATACCTAATTGTAGTAGTTATCCTGTTGTGGTTTCATCACGATCGGAAATACGAGGCAAAATGCTGTACCTAGAAGATTTCCTTGAAGTGATCGAACAAATTCCCCAAGAAATAAGAGATCGAACAACCGATTTACGTGAACTGGACCTGGGCATCCAAAACACTTCAGATCAGCTGGAAGAACAAATTAAGGTATTCTTCGGCAATGCGAAAAAAATGAGGCAACAAGATAGAGATGCAGAGTACGAGAAAATAAGGAAAGAATATTATAAACTGTTGGACGATGCAGATGAAAAAGTCAACGTTGCCACAAACATGCATGACCTGTTGGAAAGGTACATGAGGAAATTAGATCAGGAATTAGAAAAATTTAAGTGTGAACTAGAAGCGGATAGCCCGGGCATTACAGAAGTACTAGAAAAACGATCTTTAGAACTGGATGAACCCATTAGAGATAGTCAGAAGGAAAATCACTTTGGGGGGCTCAGCACACGGTCTGAAAGGAAACAGTCGTCTTCGGCTGCTTCCATGACAGTGAAGAAAGAAGAGAGGCTTGAGCCAAGTTTGTCTAGTGGTTTGTCAGTTTCGCCACCACCACCCTCCTCTGCTATATCATATACTCTGGGCCATATGGGTGCTGGCAGTAATGCGATTGCTGCGGCTGCATCGCAAGCAATAGCGGCAACGCAACAAATGCAACAGGGTCGTCGCACGGCGAGTCTGAAAGCATCGTACGACGCCATCACTTCAGGTGTCCATCCCACTGAGTTTTCAATAGGTAGTGAATTGGCAAATGCAGCCCAGACTGCCCTGGCTGCCTCAGCATTGCCCCAGGATACAACCAGTACATCTAACAATGGTGCAAGCAGTACAGGTTCAAATAGTACTAAAAAGCACAAGCGAAGGCATGGTGGATCTACGAGCAGTATAGTGGCGCCGGCAGTGATGGAGCCCTCACCAGCACCCTCTGAAGAGCTTTTGCAGGATGCCCTTATAGATCACAATTCTGATAATCCAGATTGGAGTTATGATCCAAATGAACCACGTTATTGTATTTGTAATCAAGTTTCGTATGGTGATATGGTAGCTTGTGATAATCCCAAGTGTCCTGTTGAATGGTTTCATTATCCTTGTGTTGGCATAACAGCTCCTCCAAAGGGTAAATGGTATTGTAGACAGTGTGCCTCAGCTATGAATAGGAGGGCAAGGAAATAAGTATAAATTTTTGGTTAGGCTAGCACAGGCTATGAATTATAATTGGAGAATTTTAATAGTTTTATAAGAAATGGAGTTTTATAAGAAGTAATGGTCTTATTCAAGCACTTTAATATGTAAACATTTTTGATTTAGCATAAGTACTGCCTAGGCCAAATACATTTCAGCATTTTAAGCCTTAGATTTAATATGAATCTTGAGTACCTCATTGTAGTCTAGTACCCACTGATAGATTTTTAAGGACATAGTAGAATTGTTAGTAGAAAATTTTATGCTGTCTTTGGAAAAGAGTCAGCCAAACTTAAGCCTAACTGCAGTCTAATGGCATTGATTCTGATTCTACATTTTGATATTTAAGTGTGGAATAATATAAAATGCTTAGCACTAGACCCATTGGTCAAACATACTGTTATGGTTATGGATTTCAGAATTGTTTATTAACCTATTAATTAATAGTAAGTAGTGCACTTTTTCTAAACTAAAAATGTAGTTGCTGTAGGCTATTATAAAATGTGTTAGAAGTGAGCACATCAAACTGTAGAATTTGGTGGAGTGCTGTATTTATTTTTCTGTATTTTTGGCTCATTAATATACAGTGAATAAGAGTATGTAATATGTGAATATTATGAGGATGAACTTTTAATCCTGCCTCTTGTCTCTTATGTTTGAGTCTTTGACTTGTACACTGAAAGTAATTGTAGAATTAACCAGAGAATAGATTACTGTTAAGTGCTGTAAGTGAGTTTTGTAGGACTCTACAAAAAAATAAAAGTAATTAGTATATACTGAGGAGTGTATGTTCTGTATCCTTGACTTACAATGATAGTGTAATCAGTATTACTGTACAGGAGTAATACAGTTTTTGGTTGTTGCAGTTTAGGGTTTTTACTTGAAATATGTATAAAAAACATAAATACTGTTCTTGTAATTTATACAGTACTTAATTTTGTCGTTGTTCTTTAGCTGTAATGGCAGATGTGCCTTTTCACTTTTAACATTTTTAGAAGAAAACTAATGTACAATATTTTGTATATGTATATATATATACACACACACACACACACATATATATATATATATATATATATATATATATATATATATATATATATATATATTAGCCTCATAGCTTTAGATCCTCTTACTATTTATAAGGTCATTACGTATTCACTACAGTATAATTGTATTACTCTTTTTGTACATGTGATGCTACTACATATACTACGTACAGCTTGCAAAATTCAGAGAGTTTATAATTAACCCTCACTTTTGTTGAAATTACATATGTAAAACTATGGGATATTTTTTCAGTTGTATACTGTAGATTTCTTTGATTCTGAATGTTTAATGTTTGATTATCATATTGCAATGCACCACCTGAACACCTGAATTAGCCCTGGTCACCTGACCGGCCCAAACAACACCCCACAAAAATTACCAACACTTAAGTAAAATTTTAATTGCCAGCGCTACCAGTGCTGCAGGTAAACATTGTTACCAAGTCACCTGTCCGTGGTTGGCGGCGCTGCTGCCAGCCGCCGGCCGACATTGACTACTCCCGTCAATCGCTTTTTGTTCGCTCGCCTGTCAAGACGTTTCTTGCAGCATGCGAACCTTTGGTCACAGCCCAACCCCCTACTGCGTTATTGGATAAGATTGTTGACGCCTTTTGCTTGTTTTGGATTTCGCCTTGGCTTTTCTCTGCTTGATTGATGATAATGGTCTCGGACCATAAAATGGACTCAATTGCAAAGGATCTTCCCCCAGCTAAGACTCTTCCAGACCATCCCAACAAAGATGCAGCAACTCATTGCTCCTGTACCGCCTGCAAACAGAGGATGAGTACACTCAAATACGACCGACATTCCTTGTGTATTTCATGTAGGGAAATTCAATACAATATAGGTCGTAGATGTGATGAGTGCAAGGACAGGTCTAGGGAATAGGTGCAGGCATACATTAAGCATAGGAAACCTCTTGTTTCAAAGAGTAAAGGTAGGGTAGCTTCAGGGACTAAACCCAAGGTAGAGGAAGCTAGTGATTTAAAGTCAGTACTGTATAAGAAGTTTGAGGATAGATTAACATCAAATATGTCTGGTTTATTTACTACACTGATGTCAAAGTTGCAGGACGAGATGAAAGTTAGCAATAGGGAACAATTTACTAACCGCTCTCTTCCAGCTCCCCTGCCTGTTCCAGAACCAGCCCTGATGGGTGGCGGGGGTCATGGAGGTCCAAAAACTGAAAGGGTAGGAACTACCATCCCCCCTGGCGAGGAGCAGGCAGTGTCCGTAGCAGAATTCCCTTATTCCCCTGAAAATGTAAGTCTGAAAATGAAATCAGAAATAGGAATGACGCAGACAACTAAGAATGTTAGGGATCAGCTAGGCGAGGCACGGTTCCAAGGGCCTTCAGATCCTTTATTTAGTCCTGCTAGGTTAGGATCCCCATTGGATCCAGAGATCTGTTTGTTCCCGGCCAATACTGCGCCGAAGGTAAAATCTGGCCTTCCTCCTTCTGGGTGTTTCGACTCGGTTCTGTCAGCGGTAGATACTCTTAATGCCCCCTCCTCTCCAAAAGTTCCCTTTCCATCTGGAAGTACTTCAGAACCTTTGCCCTTTGAGGGTTCCTCGAGCGTTGCTCAATTCAATTTAGCTGATTATAATGGTGATCTCTTAGGCCTTTCACAGGGTTAAAGGTCTTTGGTTAGGCAGTGTTTTCTTCTGGGTTTCAGTAATATTCAAGACCATATTCTTAAGAATTTCCATGAATTCTGTAACAATATGTATCTAGATTTTCAAGGTGTTAAAGATTCAGTTGTTCTGATACGTAATACAAACCATCGGTCCTTTACAATAGGAAGGTAACTAGCGGCAGCTGGAACGGTCGTAAGCTTCGAACAAGGGAGTTCAGTAGTTAACTGCTTCTCCGACAGTGCACGCGCCGCGCGACTGGGAGGTGAAGAATCACTTTTGCTTTCGGCCGTGTTGGTGGAGGATGTGTTCGTCATTGCTCTCTGCCCGCTTCATCGTCGTATGCTTTGGTTGTGTGTTGGTTTCTTCAACTTGGTTTGTCAGTGTTGTGAAAGTGTATTGTAGGTACGTGACTTTCCTTATTCTTTTATTAACGTTGATTATGGATCTTCGGGCAATGGAGCTATCCCTGCGTCCCCCCATCCGCAGCAGAGTTTGCCCTGGTGTGGAGGGCCGTAAGTGCGGGGTCTTTCGATCTTTCCCTGAAATAGATCCTCATGTCCTTTGTGCTCGGTGCCGGGGCGTAAATGCTCTCGGACCGAGCCATGTAATATTTGTATGAATTGGTCGGAGGTGCAGTACGAGGGTAGGAAGAAGCGAAGATCTGCCAAGGAGTCGTCGGAAAGCTCTCCAGCGACTCCCTTGGTACCCAGGATGTCGCTGGCTTCTGCCCCGTCTCCTGCTGTACCTGCCGCTCCTGCTGTTCCCGCACCTGCCGAAGTCGTTCCAGCCCGTGGTGTTGCAGCCCCAGTCGCTGGTCCTTCCGGACAGGTGCAGCCGGGCCCTGTTGCTTTGGCAACAGCAGCCCCGGCTCCATCCTGGATGGAGGACCTGACGTCTGTCCTGAGGGAGCTGACGAAGAAGAAGAAGAAGAGGAAGGTGTCGTTGTCGTCTTCGTCATCATCTTCGTCGCCTGCTGCCGCCTCTTCCCCTTCAACTTCCAAGGCTTCCAAGCCAAGGAAGAAGAAGGCTGCCTCCTCCCCTCTAAGAAGGCTCCCTCGGGAACTTCTAAGGGCCCGTCTCACTCCGGTGGGATGGGGGGTTCTTCCGCTGGTCCTCCTGCTCCTTCGGGAGCGGGGCCCGTCTCTCCTTCCGCAAGGAAGAAGAAGACGGGGACCAGAGGTGTACCGGCTAACACTGGTACTTCCTCGCCTGGTGCTAGGGGTGCTGCCGCTACACCAGGTTCCGGCTTGGCCTCTCGTTCGCGAGAGGTACCGAGTGTACGGTCTCTCACGGGCGACCGTGCAGCCAAGGCTCAGGCGTCCGAGTTCGCTCGGCGCCAGGACCAAGGCACGGAGCAGAAGGCTGGCAAGAGCCGCTCAGGTGACTCTCGCCAGGCCAGCGGCCGCTCTCGCAGCGACCAGCTGGTTACCAGGGTTGACATGCCGGTCCCTGACCAGTCACGGGCTGAGGCTGGTAAGAGGTCCCCTCGATCACAGGAACCAGCCCCGGCTGGTCCCAGCGGTTCGATGCGCCGTGAGGACAGGCACCGGTCCCACCATGACAGTGGTCCTCTGCAGGTCCCCTGACCACCGCTCCCACCTGGGACCGGACGGATAGGGGGACCAGCAGCAGTTCCTCTGATGCACGGGACCGGGGCCGCTGTTCTCGGTCCAGCCGCTCGCTCCAGGGGAGTGGCGCGACCAGGCCTGCTGCTCGATCGCCACCACGGGTTGGCGATCGCCTGCAGCCCCCCAAGCACACCGGTTCTGCCAGTGAGCGAGGGGGGAGCGTCAGGTCTTCCTCTCCTGTTCCTTCAACTTCCTCGGGCTACACCGAGAAGGGCGAGGCAACAAGGAGTGATCGTGAAGGGAGCACCCCTCACGATCCCACCACGACGCCGTACGTGCCAGGCACGGTCCTCGGATCGACCAGGTCGTATGCGCAAGTGGCAGAAGGAGACCGGGAGGCGTCTGTCGCTGTTCCTCCTTCTGAAGGAGGAGGGTCTCGGGAGTCGTTCTTGCTGGAGGGGCTTGACGTTCCTACTCCTCAAGATGCGGTCACTCCTGAGATCCAGAGGAATTTTGCAGAGGTTATTGCTCTGATTCGTCAGCACAATGACCTCAGGGAAGGATCGCCGCTCCCACCTTCTGAGCCCACGTCCCAACTCGAGTCGTTCTGGAGGCCTAAAAAGGAACCCAGGGCGACGGTGGGTCTGCCGCGATTGGAGCTGGCCGACTCAGTGCTGGGCCAGGTGGACTCGCTCGTCTCCGGACAAGAAGGTTCGCTTCGGTCTGGCAGGTCGTCTAAGCTACTTCCCCCTCCTCTACTGCGACAGAGAAGGTTCTACGTGCCATCCGAGGATCCGATGCCGCCCAAACAGGTTAACCCGGAGTGTCTCTGCAGCAGCTCCTGTCGGAAAACCTGTGGTTCTCACAGCAGGAGGCACTCGCTCTGGAATCCACCACCATGGCAGCTTTCTAGGCAGTCTCCTGGCTGGACCTGTGGTCCCTCACAGTGTCCAAGGTCACGGCCACCTCCGGGAATATTACTCCTGAAGGGGACCCGGCTTTCAGGAGACTTTGCCAGTCTGGGGTTAGGGCCATCTCCTACCTCGCCCACCAGACGGTAAACCTGTGGGCCAACCTGGTACTTAGGCGTAGGGACGCAGTCCTTACCCGAGTGTCCAGGGCGGCTGGGCGTGAGGCGGCATTAGGACTTTGCAACGGACCAGTATGGAGTTCCTCCTCTCTCTTCCCAGGAGAGATGGTGGATGCTGCGGTGGTAAGACGTCGCACTGATAACAGTGACCGTCTGGTACACCAGGCCGTTTTGAAGGCTTCTGGGCAGCCTCGATCAACTGCGGCCAAGCCCAAGAGTTTGGTTAACGCTTTCTCAGCTGCTAAGACGGTTGCCATGTCTAAGCCCCGAGGAAAGACTTCGACTTCTGCCAGGGGAGGTCGCTATTAGCCCCCCTCCCAGCCCTCCTTTCCACGAGGAGGAGCAGGGAAGAAGTCAAAGAGCGGCGGGAAACGCTAGGGACGGCGTTCCCCCTCACCTACTGCCGGAAGTGGGGGCGTGCCTGGCGAGCCATTGGGCAACATGGCAGCGCTATGGTGCCGAGACCTGGATAGTAGATGTCCTTCGGGAGGGCTATCTGCTACCCTTCGAATCTCGGCCACCCCTCACCTCCAACCCGGTCCATCTTCAGACCAATGTTCCAGGAACATCAAAGGACGTAGCCCTTCGACAGGAAGTCAAAACCATGCTGAGCAAAGAAGCTGTGGAGATCATCAGGGATCGGTCACCGGGCTTCTACAGCCGCCTTTTCCTGGTGGAGAAGTCTTCGGGGGGCTGGCGCCCAGTGATAGATCTCTCTCCCCTGAACCAATTCGTTCACCAGTCTCCGTTCACGATGGAGACAGCACGTTGCGTGCTCGACTCTATCAGGGAGAACGATTTCATGCTTTCAGTGGATTTGAAGGACGCGTATTTCCAAATACCCGTCCATCAATCCTCCAGGAAGTACCTCCGCTTCATCCTCGACGGGATGGTGTACAAATTCAGGGCACTTTGCTTCGGTCTCTCAACCGCCCCACAGGTGTTCACGCGAGTGTTCACGCTGGTGTCTGCTTGGGCCCACTCGTCTGGGATATGTCTTCTGAGGTATCTCGACGATTGGTTAGTCCTGGCGAGCTCCCGCTCGCAGTTGCTACGGGACAGGGATCGACTTCTCGAGTTCTGCCGCAATCTGGGGATCGTGGTGAACTTCGAGAAGTCCGATCTCGAACCCAAGCAGAGGATGAAGTACTTGGGTATGCTGATCGACACGGTAGCAGGGCGAGTCTTCCCCGCAGACTCGCGGATCAGCAGATTCAGGGAGACTAAAGGAGAGTTGGTCACAGGCACAGGACCCACCGTACTTCCCCGTGTCCCTCACGGAGGAGGTGAGGCAGGACCAGTCTGGTGGCTCGACGACAGGAACCTCTTAAGAGGAGTGCCTCTCCGCACTCCCCTCCCGGAGATGTTGCTGTTCTCAGACACATCCATCGAGGGATGGGGCGCACACCTGGAGGAGTTGCTGACTGCAGGAGTGTGGGATCATCACGACAAGCACCTTCACATCAACGTACTGGAGCTCAAGGCAGCATTCCTCGCTCTCCAAGAGTTCCGGGACCGCTTGATGGGACACTCAGTGGTGTTGATGTGCGACAACACCACGATAGTGGCATACGTCAACAAACAGGGGGGCCTAGTGTCCCTCCCGTTGCACCAGTTGACGCTGCAGGTGCACTAGTGGGCCATGGCTCACTCGGTAGAGCTGTCAGCCAGCTACATTCCAGGCAAGAGGAATGTAGTAGCAGACAAGCTCGGCCGTCAGGATTAGGTGATAGGGACCGAATGGTCCCTACACACAGACGTGGCGGAAAGGCTCTTCAACCTGTGGGGGCGTCCAGTTGTAGATCTGTTCGCCACCCGGCACAACAGGAAACTTCAGGTTTTCTACTCGGCTGTGCCGGACCCATGGACAGCTGCAGAGGACGCTCTTCAACACCCGTGGGACAACCTCTTCGTCTACGCCTTTCCCCCCGTTCTGTCTGATACGCAAGGTGATCAGCAGAGCGCTGGCCACCCCGAATCTCAGGATGATCCTGGTGTCCCGGACCTGCTTGCTCTGCTTGCGGAAGCACCGAGAGAGATTCCCCCTTGGCACAACCTTCTCTGCCAGCCACACGTGGAACGGTACCACCAGTCAGTCCAGTCCCTTCGTCTTCACGGCTGGCTGTTATCCACCTTCTCTTGCGAGCAACAGGCTTTTCACGCCGAGCAGCAACAGAGATGGCTGGGTATATCAGACAGTCCTCTGCAGCTGTGTACCAGGGAAAGTGGGCCGTCTTCTCAGAGCTACTCTTCAGCAGGTAGCGGATTTCCTCGTTTTTCTTTCCTGAGAGAAGCTCCTCTCCGTCCCCACAGTCAAAGGCCCTAGTCCTGAAACTGAGGGGAGTGGATATCTCGAACTCGTTCAAGATCTCCCTTCTCATGAGGAGCTTCGAGAGGTCTTGCCACTCTGAGAGTTGTTAGACAGGGATCTGACCCTCAAGACCCTCTTCTTGCTGGCCCTGGCATATCGGCAAAGAGAGTAGGGGAACTTCATGGTCTTTCCTTTGACGTCAAGCATACCAGGGGATGGGGATCTGTGACGCTCGATTTCGTCCCGAACTTCGTAGCGAAGACTCAGAATCCTTTGGTCCCTGACGACTGGTTCAAGTCATTCACAATCCCCTCCCTATTGGACTTCACCGACAACGATGCGGATGAGATGCTGCTTTGTCCTGTGAGGGCGCTACGGCGCTATCTGAAGAGAACTGAGCACCTCAGGCCTGAGTGTCGTCGCCTCTTCGTTAGCACCGGGGTGACCAAGAAAGAAGTATCCAAGAACACACTTTCTCTCTGGCTGCGTGAGGTGATCAGGAGGGCGTACGAAGCTGATGGTAGCGACGGCATCCGTACCCTTCGTCCGAGAGCCCACGAAGTCAGAGGCATTGGTCCTTCCCTTGCGTTCCGCAAGAACTTCTCCGTGGCGCAGGTCCAACCAGACCACCTTCACCTCCTTCTACCTTCGGGATATAGCCCACAGGTCCTTGAACACTTTTTCCTTGGGACCCATGGTGGCTGCTCAACAGGTTGTGTAGCTTACCCAGCACCCGAGTGGACAGAACAGCATCGCATCCTTGTGTGATTGCATGAATGGATGAGTGAATGAGAGTGTGACTGGCTTCTCTTCCTCATCTTTTTCTCCCCCTCTACCTATGGGTAGAGGGACGTGGTCGTCACTACGCTGGAACAGGAGACCGATGCAGGTAAGCTACTCTACTGAGCTCCATCCTATCCCTTTCATTAGGGATAGGAGCTATTATCCACCACTTCCCCCAACAAGGGGTGGGGGAGTGGAAGCCAACAAGAGACAAACCCATGACTTCATATTACCTCTTGCAATAGAAACAAGTTCTTCCTTGCTGGTTTTAAGAGGTACGCTGGCCTCCCTCTTATTACTTGAGTCCAGAGGTCTGACCATTGATCCTGCGGTACATACCCCGATCATTGGGCAGAGGCTAGGATCCCTCCCTCTGCTCTTACGACCAGGGGGGGAACCAAGGTTGGACGAACACCAGTCTGTTCATTGACTCAGATTCCACCCACCAAGAAGTGAGTCTTCCTATTGTTAAAGGACCGATGGTTTGTATTGCGTATCGAAACAAATAACAATTTGTCGAAAATTGTATTTGGTCCTTCAACAATAGGAAGGTAACTAGCAGCAGCTGGAACGGTCGTAAGCTTCGAACAAGGGAGTTCGGTAGTTAACTGCTTGTCCGACAGTGCGCACGCCGCGCGACTGGGAGGTGAAAGACCACTTTTGCTTTCGGCCGCGGTGGTGGAGGACGTGTTCGTCATCGCTCTCTGCCCGCTTCATCGTCATATGCTTTGGTTGTGTGTTGTTTCTCAACTTGGTTTGTCAGTGTAGCGAAAGTGTATTATAAGTACGTGACTTTCTTTATTAATTTTTATTACATTGATTATGGATTCTTGTGCAATGGAGCTATCCCGGCGCCCCCTCCATCAGCCGCGGAGTTTGCCCTGGTGTGGAGGGCCGCAAGTGTGGGGTCTTTCGCTTTTTCCCCGAGATAGATCCTCATGTCCTTTGTGCGGGGGCGTGAATGCCCTCGGACCGAGCCATGTAATTTTGTGTAAATTGGTCAGAGGTGTAGTGGGTGCTGTATGAGGGTAGGAGGAAGCGTAGACCTGCCAAGGAGTCGTCGGAAAGCTCTCCAGCTACTCCCTTGGTTTCGGACACTTCCTCTTCTTTCCTGCCCCCGGCTCAGCTCCCGCGTATGGCACCTTTCCCTTCATGGGGGGTTTCTCGGTCCTTCTCTTCGCCCGATCTGTCGAGCGTAGAGGTGCCCCGACGTGCATTGTATTCGGGGTCTTCCGTTTGCTCGGGGTGGGGCTCGCCCCCCCCCCCCCCCCCACCCCCCCCCCCCCCCCCCCCCCACGCAGGGGAACCACTCCTAATCACCCGACTGTTGCTTCCTCAGGTGCTCCTGCTGCAGGCGACGACCTCAGCCAGGTGCGGGTGTCGCTGGGGCTCCAGGGCACGCCGAGCGTCCAGGGGCTGCTCCAGCATCTGGCGGGGGCTGTGCCGGTCACCCATAGAGCGGTGACCACCACTACACGATCTCGACTCCAGGGTACGCCGCCCCTCCTCACCTGTGAACTAATAGCGGTAGAATTTGAATATGAAAAATTAATGAACATAGTAATATATAGACCTCCTAATACTAAAGAGTTTGACTTAATAATAGAAAAATTGGATGATATATGTAGAAATCAGGACGGACTATTCTCCTATCTGGAGACTTCAACTTTCCTTTCTTTGTAGACTGGAAAAAACGAATAGGAGATTGTGGTTGTACTTATACATATAAAAAAGAGAGTAATAGTAGTGCAGAAGATGAGAGGCAATTCGAAAAGCTATTAGATATGCTACTAGAATACAACATTCAACAAATAAATCACCTGCCAACAAGAAAGGAAAATACTTTAGACCTAGTATTTGTGAACGAGATGAATTATGTTAAAGAAATAATAGTTTATAATGCGAGTATTTCAGACCATAATGTCATAGAATTAACAGTCCATTCCAAAACAAGTGAAAACAGAGATAAGCAAGAAATGAAAAAGTGGGAAGGATATGGAAAATACAACTTCTACAGTAAAAATATAAAATGGTCAGAAATAAATGAAGAATTAAACAAAGATTGGGATAACATTTTCGTAAGTGATGACATAAGGGTAAATACGGAGATATTATATAAAATATTAGAGCAAATAGTGGATAAATATATACCGAAGAAGAAAAATAAACATCAGTCATGCATACCCAGAGACAAAGGATCTTGTTCCAGAAAATCAGAAAGTGGAAAAAAGGTCTTGGAAAGTTATAGAACTAAAAAGTAAGATAGAAAATGCAGAACAAAAGATTATACAATCAAAAGAAAATTAAAAACGGGACTTGAAAGAAAAAACCCTAGTAAATATCAAGCAAAAACCCCAAACTATTATACTCATATGCAAAAAAGATGAATAAAAGAAGAATAGAAATAGGCCCTCTAAGAATTGAAGGGAGATTAAAGAATGAAAAAAAGGAAATTTGCAACATATTGGCAGAACGATATAAGAGAGAATTCACCCCTAGAATAGATAATGAAGATAATGATATAGAAGTAAGGGACGAAAATAGTGAATATTTAGCAGACATAGATATTAATGAAGCTAATATTTTTGCAGGCTATTAATGAAATTAAAATGGAGCTGCAGCAGGGAAAAAGGGCCTGATGGAGTTCCTGATATTTTGTTAAAGAAAGTAGTTCATTCTATCGCAAAGCCGCTTGCAATATTATTAAGACAAAGTGTAGATACAGACATGATTTATGATGAACACAAATTAGCATATATTACCCCAACATTCAAAAGTGGATCAAGACTATAGGCAAGTAATTATAGGCCTGTGAGTCTAACATCACATATTATGAAAGGGTAATGAAGAAAAATATTATGAAACATTTAATAAAAAATAATTTGTTTAATATAGGACAACATGGTTTCGTACCCAGAAAAAGTACACAAACCCAACTGTTAGTCCACCGTGAGAACATATATATATGAAAAGCTGAAATGAAACAGATGTGGTTTATCTAGACTTTGCAAAAGCTTTTGAGAAGGTAGACCATAATATATTAGCGAAGAAAATTAGAAAATAATAATATAGTGGATAAAGTAGGAAGATGGTTAAAAGAATTTTTACACAACAGAAAACAGATAGTTATTGCAAATGATGAGAAATCGGATGAAGCTAAGGTAATTTCCGGTGTGCCACAAGGTACGGTGTTAGCTGCGTTACTGTTTGTTATTATGATTGCAGACATAGACAGTAATGTTAAGGACTTGGTAGTGAGTAGTTTTGCCGATGACACAAGAATAAGTAGAGAAATTACTTGTGATGAAGATAGGAATGCGCTACAAAGAGACCTTAACAAAGTATATGATTGGACAGAGGTAAATAGGATGGTATTTAACTCTGATAAATTTGAATCAATAAACTATGGAGACAGAGCAGGAAAGCTATATGCATATAGGGGACCTAATAATGAGACAATCACAAATAAGGAAGCAATTAAAGACCATGGTGTGATGATTAATAGGAACATGTTATGCAATGATCAAATAGCAATTCTATTGGCAAAATTTAAAGCAAAAATGGGAATGTTGTTATGGTACTTCAAAACAAGAAAAGCTGAGCACATGATTATGCTTTATAAAACATATGTTCGTAGTCCACTTGAATATTGCAATATGATATGGTACCCACACTATCAAAAGGATATTGCACAAATAGAGTTTACAAGGTCCTTTACAGCTAGAATAGAAGACGTTAAGGACCTTGACTACTGGGAAAGACTACAATCCTTAAAATTATATAGTCTAGAAAGGAGAAGAGAATGCTGCATGATAATTCAGGCATGGAAACAGATAGAAGGAATAGCTGAAAACATCATGGAGCTAAAAATATCAGAAAGAGCAAGCAGAGGTAGATTAATAGTGCCCAAAACTATACCAGGAAAAATAAGGAAAGTACACAGGACATTAATCCACTACGCACCAGCATCGATAATGCAGCGTCTATTCAATGCGTTGCCAGCTCATCTGAGGAATATAACAGGAGTGAGCGTAGATGTGTTTAAGAATAAGCTCGACAAATATCTAAACTGCACCCCAGACCATCCAAGATTGGAAGATGCAAAATATACCGGAAGATGTACTAGCAACTCTCTGGTAGACATTAGAGGTGCCTCACACTGAGGGACCTGGGGCAACCCGAACAAGATGTAAGGTCTGGTTTACACCCCTCTCGTGATGTCTGTGACGCCAACGGCCGCCGTGCAGGGCCCGATCGCTGCCGTGCCAAGGAGGGGCGTGCCTCCCCCTTCCGGGTTTTTCGTGCTGCCAGCCCCGGTCTTCCGATGCCCGAAGAGCTCTCCCCTGGACCTGCCGCCAGCACCCAGGATGTTGCTGGCTGCTGCCCCGTCTCCTGGAGTATCCTGCCCGGTCTACCGTACCTGCCGCACCTGCTGCTACTGCTGTTCCCGCACCTGCCGACGTCGTTCCAGCCCGTGGTATTGCTGCCCCAGACGCTGTTTCTTCCGGACATGTGCAGCCGGGCCCTGTTGCTTCGGCAACAGCAGTCCTGGCTCCATCCTGGATGGAGGACTTGACGTCTGTCCTGAGGGAACTAACGAAGAAGAAGAGGAAGATGTCGTCGTCGTCTTCTTCGTCGCTTGCTGCCGCCTCTTCCCCTTCGACTCCCAAGGCTTCCAAGCCGAGGAAGAAGAAGGCTGCCTCCTTCCCCCCTAAGAAGGCTCCTTCGGGAACTTCTAAGGGCCCGTCTCACTCCAGTGGGACGGGGGGTCTTTTCGCTGGTCCTCCTGCTCCTTCAGGAGTGGGGCCCGTCTCTCCTTCCGCAAGGAAGAAGAAGACGGGGACCAGAGGAGTACCGGCTAACACTGGTACTTCCTCGCCTGGTGTAGGGGCGCTGCCGCTACACCTGGTTCCGGCTCGGCCTCTCGTTTGCGAGAGGTACTGAGTGTACGGGCGCCCGAGGGCGATCGTGCAGCCAAGGCCCAGACATCCAAGTTCGCTCGGCTCCAGGACCAAGGCACGGAGCTCAGGTGACTCTCGCTAGGCCAGCGATTGCTCTCATAACGACCAGCTGGTTATCAGGGTTGCCTCTCCTTTCACTAGGGTAGCTGGTAATTTTCCTTCTTCAGTTCTCATTGGTTCCACAGCTTGTAGCTTGTCCTTAGATGCACCTTTGAGTATGGTACCAGTTGGTATGTTCTCCACCTGTCCAATGTCGGCAGAAGGTGCTTCGTTGGTTACTCCGAGTATGGCTACTTCCTTTTTCTCTCAGTCTTCTTCTTTCTCAACTTTCCTGCGGCTATTTCTGTTCCTCCTTCTAAGATATTCAATGTGGGTTCCGCTTTGGTTCCGGTGTTCCGGGAGTACTTCCTCCCCGTCCCCTAATCATTGTGACTTCAACTGTGAATACCCGTCCTGG
Organism: Macrobrachium nipponense; assembly: GCF_015104395.2. Lineage (NCBI taxonomy): Eukaryota > Metazoa > Arthropoda > Malacostraca > Decapoda > Palaemonidae > Macrobrachium > Macrobrachium nipponense. The sequence goes on from NC_087200.1 coordinate 146,626,612, forward strand.
TGTGGCGGTGGTTCAGCTGGGGTTGGGTGGATCGGGTGTTGCAGCCTCTCCGCTCGTAGGTGTAGTCGGCCCAGGTGTTATGTCATCATCGCTGGGTGGTGTGGGGTTTGCGCAGTCGAGTGCGACTAGCCCAGGAGTTTTGTCATTGTCTTAAGTTAGTACAGGGTTTGCGGTTGGCTCAGATATGATGTGGTCAGGTATGTCAGGTCTCTTTTCCTGTTCCAGTTCGGTCGGACCAGTCTGGCAGAGAATGCTCTATTGAAGAAGAAACAGTACCAGATGTGATTTATTTTCTCCAGCGAATGAAAGCAAGTATAAATGGATGGTGGACTTTATCCATTCTCTCTATCTGCCGTCCAGGTTCCTGAGGATCCTACACAACCAAATCAAGCAATGTTTGAAACTTTGTATTCAACCTTGCTTCCTAATCGGAAGGGGGTTCTATGGGGGTAGCGGGTAACCCTTCTGCTGGCGTCAGAGTTCCACTCAACGAATCTATTGAGGCTCTTTTCTCTCGGGTGCCCTCGTTGAATTGTTTGGTAGTAGTTACATCTCGTGAGGCTTGTATTTTCGAAGACACCTTTGGTAACCAGCCCGAGGCCTTGTCCCACTCTATGTGGATGTTTTCTGGGTTGATGAGGTTTCTTAAACGAGATGGACATATTCCTTCCGATCGTGTACTGTTTGACAACCTCATCACTTGGTTTCGATAGGGTTGGCATACCAGGCTAACATTTCAGCTGGCTGTAAAACTTTCTTTGGCAAGAAGAGGAGAGACTTCTTTTTAAATCATCTGCCACCTCACTACCTGGACATTTATAAGAGGGTTCTGTTGAAGGTGTCTTTTGTGCTCTGCAACAGTCTTTTTAGAGTGAACGATGTCTCCTAGATGGTCAATTTTGTGTCGTTGTTGTCAGTAATAGAGTTACAACAGGCTAGGATTCGTGCTGCGGCTCAGGGTTAAAGAACACCTAAGGATCCAGGATGCCATTTCCAGCTAAGTGATAGGGTTCTAAGTCCCCTGTGAGATCGCTGGAGAAGGTCCATTTTGCTGCTAAGGGTTCGGCTTCTGCCTCTAGTTCAAATCTTCCAAAATGCGTTTTCAGAAATAGGGGAATTTCCCTTTGTCTGTACCAATGGGAAGTTGCCTTGCTCCTTTCTTGGAACATCTGGAAGGAGTGGGGCACAGAGAGTTGGACGGTAGAAGTCTCAAGGAAGAGGCACAGAGTCACATTTCATTCTCATCCTCCTCTGTCCAGCTCCCAGGTTTGCCTTCCCACCTATTCCCTATCCTCCATCAAAGGGATAGCATTAGCTGCGGAGATCCAAGCCCTTTTGGAGAAGGGAGCTATAGAGCCGCTCTTCCTTCCCCGGGGTTTTACATCCTGATCTTCGTGGCTGCAAGTGGGAGTCTTGTAGATCTATTATAGATCTTTCGGATCTCACTGGCTTGTAGTTTTAACAAAGTTGCACATGGAAACTTCGCTGTCGATACTGTGGTCAGTTCAGAGAGATGATTGGATGGTTTCAGGGGACCTCAAGAATGTGTATCTCCAGGTTCCAATTCATCAGGAATCTTGGAGGTTCCTTCATTTTTCAGGTCCCACTGGAACATTCCAGTCCAAGGCCCTCTGCATCGGTCTGACCACAGCACCCAGTTATTCACAAGGGTAATATCTCCTATTTCGGACGTGATGCATCAGGGGGGATTTTGAATGAGGAGATACCTCAACGATTGGTGGGTTCAGGCTTCTTCTGTTGGCGGGGTGTTACAGGCAAGGGTTCTCTTATTGAACTTATGTCAGACCTTAGGAATTCGAAGTAATTTGATCAAATTCTCTCTAATACCAGCCCAAATAAAGACCTATTTGGGAATGGAGATTCAGACACGTCATTTGAGGGTTATCCCGACAGAGGAACGAATTTTTGCAGTTCTAAGTTATCTAGAGGTATTCGTGTTGGACAGGGCTCAACCAGTGTGCTTGTGGAAGAGGTTGTTGGGCCGAATGTCCTCCCTCTCGCTACTAGTTCTAGGGTCTCGTCTCCGGATGCGTTCTCTGCAGGTGTGTCTCAGGAATCACTTGGAATTTGGGAAGAGAATGCAGTTGTGGTTTGGGATGATTCTGGACTGAAGTATCTCCAGTGGTGGTCAGAAAAACATCTGACTATTGCCGCAAGATTGGATTCCTCTGTTCCAGACATTCATCTGTATACAGATGCCTCAGATTGGGGTTGGGGTACAACCCTGGAGGAATCTCAGGCCAGGGGCTGTTGGAGGATCTGGATTGAGAGGAGTCCATATATTTCTTGGAGTTAAGAGCAGTAGAAGAGGTTCCAAGTTTCTTTTCAGAGCAAGTAAGCAACAGCGTAGTAGCTCTCTTTTGCGACAGTGTTACATCTGTGTCATATCTAAAGAAAGAGGGAGGAACAAGAGCGCAAGTCTTAAACAACCTAGCACAGAGAGTTCTTTGATGGTACAAGGAACGTGGAATTTCTCTTATCCCTCAATTTGTTCTAGCAGACGCATGGAGTCGCTCTCAGGAACTTCTCAGGGGGCGAATAGACATGTTGACGGAAGTTCCAGTATTCCTTCCAGAGGGGAAAGATTTTCTCAGACAGATTAATTTCCATTTCTTCCATCGGAACCTCTGCATGCTGAAGCTGGCTGCCTGGAGACTTTCCAGCGAGCAGCAAGTCATTTGGGACTCTAAGGCAGTGGCTCGCCAACTGTCTTTCTGTATGAGAAGATCAACTAGAAAACTATACTGGACTTGGGTGGCTATGTACCGCAGTCAGTGCTGGAAAGAGGGGCATAGCATTTCATGTCCATCTGTTGCAAAAGTGGCAGATTTCCTCTTGTTTTTAAGGTTAGGCAGATCCCAATGGTTATGTTGGAATATCTTCAACTTCTTCTGCACATTTATCTGCGTCAGTGAGCTGTAGAGAACTTGAAGGTCCAGCACACTCAACTTTTCCTCCAGACACGAGAGGCTGGATAGCCACATAGGAGGTTTGACTTTTCCCCTCCATACATGAGAAGTATAGAATACCACAAGGGGGGCACTTCTGGCTCAGGTGGTATCTTAGACATGAGACTGATGTTGGGGTATTTTCTCTGCAAGCATCCTCACCTACCGAGTTGGACAACTAGGTGAGGACACACATTTACACATAATAGGTTGATAAAGAGTTACCTGCTTATGCTCCATTGACAGGTTGGGCTGAATTAGATTGATCCCACCTCCATTAAATTTTGTTAATCGGGCTAATTCATGTGTTCAGGGAGTGTATTGTAATATGAAGTTTTCATAATAAAACTAATATTGTAATACTTACCTGAGCACCTGAATGATTCCCACCCTCCTCCCCACTTCAATTTTGATAATGAGTGATCCGATTGGGGATGTCGGCTTCTGTTGGCTGATATTTGCAGCAGTATTGCCAACGGTGCCTCAGATAACTCATTTGACAAGATTTTACCTGCAGCGTTTGTAGCACTGACAGTTAACTACCCACTTTGTGGGTAAATTTATGGGGATATAGTTGAGGCTGGTCAGTGACCAGGGCTAATTCAGGTGTTCAGGTAAGTATTACAATATTAGTTTTATTATGAAAACTTCATACCTGTTCATATACTGATCAACAGTGGGTCTTTATTTTGTGTACAGTATAATATGACAGGCTAGGAAACAATTGTCAGTGTTATTGGAATGGCCAAATATAGAAGGAGGGAAGAAGCATATCTTCAGTTTGTTCCTACATGATATACAAACCTAGTCTTTTACAATAAGAAATGCTTGAGGTGTAGCCTAGATACAGCCGCTGAAATCTTCAAACAAGGCGGTTAAGATAGTTAACTAACAGTTCTGTCATTGGTACTTCCTCCAACTGGACGTAAACATTCCTATTTACTTTCGGCTGTCGACGTGGAAAGATGTGTTGTCACCACTCGCTACCTGACTGTTGTTCGTTGTTTTCTCCCATTCAGCAAACCCTTGATTTGCAGCCTATGTTACCTTCTGCCCCTAGCCGACGCTGCTCCAGGGGTAGACGGCAAGAAGTGCGGAAAGATCCGTACTTCGTTAGATGTAGACCCTCACTCCCTTTGTACTTCCTGCCGGGGGCATGAGTGTGACAGTGAAGTGATGTATGCAGAGTATTCCCTTTGGTCTGCATCCCAGTGGGGGAAGTTTGTCGGGAGGAGGAGATATGTTAGGAACCCTAAACCTATGATGGGGAGTAGCACGCCTCCAACCACTCCAAACATAGGTAATCCTTTGTCTTCCTACACCTACCTCTCACCCGGCAACTGTCCTGTACTCTCTGCTACCCATTTTGGGGAGGCCTCTCTCTCCACTTCCTCCTCCAACAAGTTGAGGGGGGCTGTGGCTGTGGACTCGGGTAACATTCCTCTTAGGGTCTCTGCTCGCTTCAAAGGTACTCCTTTGGAGCGAGGAGGGACTCCCCTAACCCAACTTTTTCTGCTGCAGGTGAGGTGTCGGGACTAGGCCAGGCATGGTCTTCCCTTGGGCTCATGGGACCTCCTTATGTAAAGGCGCTGCTGGCTCATCTGAACTGAGCATCCAGCAGCGCTGTTATTCATGCCATAGTCACCACCGTGACCCAGCTTAGCTACTACGCGCTGCCACACTTGGTATGGTCTCATAACCCCAAGAGCATCTCCTCTAAAGCGTTGGTGGGTGCCCAACAACATTTACCATCCACCTACCTTCCAATGCTCCCAGTTCCTCCCCCTCCTGGCTTAGGGGTACCACCGTTGGCAGTATCCAGGATTCCTGCTTCTCCCCTGTCTCCCATGGCAATGACAGGGATGCCAAGGCCAACCATACCTGCTCATGCCCCTAAACTTGGCCCTGTTCCTGCGACAGGACCTGTCTCTGCTGCTGACATTGTTCCTGCCCCTGGACCTGCTCCTGCTCCTGCACCTGGTACCGGAGTAGCAGATGTTCCTTGGGTAGCCCTGACTACGATCCTGCAGAAGCTATCGAGGAAGGTGTCGTCGTCTTCACCTTCGCCTTCGTCTTCATCATCATTGTCGTATGCCGCCTCCTCACCTCCCCTTTCGAAGGCTTCACGACCTAAGAAGGAGGAGGTAGCCTCTCCACCCCGTAAGAAAATTCACCTTAAGGCTTCTAAGGGTCTGCATCCCCCTCCTTGGGGGAGGCTGTTGGCTCTCTCGTCAGCTCCTTTGGGAGAGGGAACCAAGACTCCATCCCCAGGGTCTAGAGTCTCGGAAGCCTCTGGAGCTCAGACCAAGGTTTGTCCTCCAGTCCCTAGTTCCAAGGGTGCTGCCTGGGGGACCGGGGCCATGTTTGAGACTCATTCGCGAGTTCCTCCAAATGTACAACCTCCCAAGGGAAGTTGTGTATCCACAGTCAGTCCGTCACAACGGTGGCACAGGGCGAGAGAAGGGCTGAGCTACGGCTTGGACTCACCTGTGAAATCCAAGCCTGGTTCTTCATCAGGAGCCACGGTTGATGTCCCTGTCCCTTAGGATAGGTCATCTAGAGAAGCTAAGAGGTCCCCTGTACAGACCTCTTCGCTGGAGGTTTCAGCCTTGAAGAGGGCTGTGGTGCATTGTGAGGATAATACATAGTCTTGCCAGGCAGGGAGCCATGTCACGGCTACCAGTGCTGCTGCTAGCAGGGGCGCAGCTCCCACCAGCGCTGCAACCAGGCCTGCTACCGAAAACCGCTGCATTCTCCTCAGGAAAGCATCTCATCCAGGTGATCATGCTCGCCTAAACCCACACCCCTGTCACCACCGCTGGTTGGTGTAAGAGCGAGGCTCACCCCTGCCCGGCAACAGCGCTGCTAGGAACAGTGAGAGCATCCGATCCTCCTCTCCTATTCCCTCTACTTCCTCAGGTTACACCAGGAAGGGCGAGGCAAAAAGGAATCCCGTAGAGTCCTCTCCATGGGATTCGGCGTTTGCGGCCTACGTCCCTGGGGTCTTAGGGCCCCATCGAATGTATGCTCAAGTCGTCGAGGATGGATCCAGGGGTTCCAGCAAGGTTCTCCCTCAGTGGAGGGTAGATTGGGAGGACCGGTTTCTAGAAAGACTTGGTGGTCCTTTGCCAAGAGACTCAGACACCTTCGAGATACAGAGGACCTTTGCGGAGAGTTTTGAGCTAATACGTTAGAACAATGATCTCAGTGAAGCAGCCGCGACCTCTTTGCTGGAGATCGCCCTTCCTGCCGTGAATCCTTTTGGGGACCCAAGAGGTAACCCAGGGCTTCGACGGGACTAATGTGGTCAGCCTTGGCTGACGTAGTGTTGGACCAGGTGAATAACTTTGTATCAGGACAAGAGAATTCACTTAGGTCCAACTGATTGGAGAAACTGCTTCCCCCTCCTCTACCTTGCCAGAGGCGCTTTAAAACATACTCAGAGAGGCCTCTGCTAACCAAGCAGGTGGACCCAGTTCACCTCAGTTTGGGTCTGTCGCTGCAGCACCTGACGAGCGAGAGTAGTATTCCTCTCTCTCAAGCAGCAACTCAGGAAGCTGCCGCCATGGCAGCTCTCCAAGCAGTCTCCTGGTTAGACCTGTGGTCCTTCACAGTGTCTAAGGTTGCTGCTTATTCCAGGGCCATCATCCTGGTGGAAGACTCAACTTTCGGGAGACTGTGTCATTCTGGGGGTTAGGGCTATTACCTACATGGCCCACCAGACTGCTAACCTGTGGGCAAACCTGGTACTCAAGAGGCACAACGCTGTCCTCTCTCAAGTAACCAGGTCGTTTGGCTCGGGGTCAGAATTGGTCTTGCGAAATGGACCATTGCTGGGTTCTACCTCTCTTTTCAACAAAGAACAAGTAGATGCTGTGGTGGACAAACGTCGGGATGACAACAAGGACCAGCTTGTTCACCAGGCAGTGATGAAGGCATTAATGCCTTCATGCTCCATTGTGGCTAGACCGACTCTAGCTAGCACTCTCTCGGCCCCAAAGAAGTCCTCTTCTGAGGGAGCTTGAGAAACAACCCAGCCTTCTTCTTCCTCTTAGAAAGGAGAGCTGTCATAGCCCTTTTAGCCACCCTTGCCTTCAGGGAAGGGGGATAAGAGTAAGAAGGGGAAATGCTAGAATTGGCATCCCCTCCAGCTGCTGCCATTAATGGGCGGCTGCCTATCGAGCCATTGGGCAACTTGGCAGCCGTATAGAGCAGAGACTTCGGGAGGGTTATCTACTTCCCTTTGAGTCTCCGCCACCCCTCACCAACCACTCGGTCTGTCTTCCTTCCTACCTAGTGGGATCAATGAAATGCCAAGCACTAGTAGAAGTGCAGAAGATGCTAAGCAAGGGCGCTGTAGAAGTCAAGTCGGACTGGTCTCCCAGGTTCTACAGCCAAGTCTTTCTCATAGAGAAGACTTTAGGGGATGGAGACTGGTCATAGACCTTTCTCCCCAGAACCGATTCGTTCGCCAGATTGGTTCAAGATGGAGACAGTACATTCAGTGTTGGCCTCGATGGGGAGAACGATGTCATGCTTACAGTAGACCTAAAGGATGCGTATTTCCAGATGCTCATCCATCAGTCGTCCCATAAGTAACTCCTCTTCGAGTATCTGTCACCCCTCACAAACCACCTGGTCCGTCTTCCTTCCTACATAGTGGGATCAATGAAACGCCAAGCACTAGTAGAAGAAGTGCAGAAGATGCTGAGCACGGGCACTGTAGAAGTCATGTCAGACTGGTCTCCCAGGTTCTACAGCCAAGTCTTTCTCATAGAGAAGATTTTAGGGGGTTGTGATCAGTCATAGACCTTTCTCCCCTGAACCGATTCGTTCGCCAGACTCGGTTCAAGATGGAGACGGCACGTTCAGTGTTAGCCTCGATTGACTTCATGCTTATGGTAGACCTAAAGGATGCATATTTCCAAATACCCATCCATTGGTCATCCCACAGGCAACTCTGCTTCATCCTCAGGAGACTCTTGACCGCTCCCTAGTTGTTCACGAGTGTTCAACCTGGTCTCAGCTTGGGCACATTGACACATTGAGGTATCTCTACAATTCGCTGGTCCTGGGGAGCTTCCTGTTCACAGTTGCTAAAGGACAGGGATCGACTCCTCAAGCTTTGTCAGGATCTAGGATCTTGATAAATCTAGAGAAGTCTGATCTTGAACCCAAGCAGAGGACGTTGTACCTGGGTATGCTGATAGACATGGTAGCAGCAAGTCTTCCCCTCAGACTCTCATATCAGCAGGCTCAGAGAGGCAGCGTGGCTGTTCCTGTCAGGGCAGGTACAACCTGCTTGGCTTTGGTAAGTCATGATTGGTCACCTGTCGTCGTTGGAGAAGCTGGTCCCTCATTGTCTCCTTCACCTTCAGTCTCTCCAATGGAGACTGAGGGAGTATTGGACCCAGTCCCAGGATCCTCAGTCATTCGACGTTTCTCTCTCACAGGAGGTGATGGAAGACTTGGATTGGTGGCTAGATGAGAGGAACCTCATCGTAGGAGTGGATCTTTCCACTCCCCCCTCCGGGCATGCTCCTGTTCTCAGAAGCATCAAACGAAGGATGGGGCACACACCTGGAAGAGTTGCTGACTGCAGGAGTGTGGAACCTTCACAAGAGGTGCCTTCACATCAACGTCCTGGAACTCTGCAGACTTCCTGGCTCTCCAAGAGTTTTGGGAACAGGTGATGCGTTTATAAGCGACAACACTATGGTGGTGGCATATGCCAACAAGCAAGGGGGACTCGCCTCTCTCAAGCTACACCAGTTGACAGTACAGGTACTGCCCACTCCAGGCAAGAGGAACGTAGTGGCAGACAATCTCAGCCGCCAGAAGCAGGTGATAGGAAACGAATGGTCCCTTTACCAGGACGTGGCGGAAAGGCTATCCAGCCTATGGGGTGTCCAGTCACACTTATTCATCAACCGGTTCAACAGGAAGTTAGAGACCTTCTGCTCCATACACCTTTCCCCCATTTTGCCTGATTCGAGCTGTGATCAGCAGGATGAGGAACACACTTCGATATCCCGACTTCATGACTCTTTTCTCCAAGGCACTGAGAGAGAGATTCCCCCATGGTGGAACCTCCTGTGTCAGCCTCACATCAAACGGTACCACCAGGAAGTAGAATTCCTGTGTCTTCACGGCTGGAGGTTATCCACCATCTCTTGTGAGCGAGAAGCTTTTCTCGTCGAGCAACAACAGAAATGGCTGGATAGATCAGACAGTCCTCTGCAGCAGTATACCAGGGAAAGTGGGCTGTCTTCTGGTTGGTGTCATAGATTGGATATCTCTCCAGTCAGAACCACTTTTCAGCAGGTTGTGGACTTCCTCGTCTACCTTTGCCGGGAGAAACTCCTCTCCGTTTCAGCTGTAGAGGCCACAGGGCTGCATTGACCTTAGTCCTGAAGCTGAAAGGCGCCAATATCTCGTGTTCCTTCGAGATATTTCATGAGGAGCTTCTAGAGATCTTGCCATCCAGGGATCTCATGACTCGTACTGCACAGCCTGACTCGTGCCCCGTAGGAGCCACTTCGAAAGTCCTCAGACAGGGATCTGACCCTCAAGACCGTTTTTCTGCTGGCACCTTTTCAGTGAAGAGAGTAAGCAAACTGCATGGTCTTTCTTCCGATGTTAAACACTCAAGGGATCATTCACACTCGACTTCGTCCCAGATTTTGTAGCAAAGACTCGGAATCCATCGGTCCCTGACGCTAGGTTTGAGTCCTTCACCATCCCCTCCCTGAGTGACTTTGTTGGTGATGATCCAGATAAGATGCTATTTTCTCCCATTAAAGCACTATGGTGCTATCTAAAGAGGACTCACCATCTCCGGCCTGATTTTCGATGACTCCTCGTTAGCACCAGTGGTTCCAAGAAAGAACACTGTTTCTTTCTGGCTTCGTGAGATGATCAGGAAGGCGTACAGTGTTCCCCCTGTATTCCTGGGGGATGGCACCAAACGCCCCCGCAAATAGCTAGAATCTTCAAATAGTTGAAACTTATAAAAACGCTTAAAACTGCCTATTTTGTTAGTTAAAACTCAATAAAACCCACTGAAAATGTTTATACCTGGTTTTTTAATAGTTTTATCACAAAAAATGCATTTTATGGTGGAACTGATATAAAAAAACAGGATTGTTCCTACACGATATGCAAATCATCGGTCCTTCACATTAAGAATTACTTTCAGCACAGGCTGGAATACAGCTGTTAAATTCTTGAATAAGGTGGTTAGGCAGTAATTACCATCTGGTAGGCAGATAGGCCCACCTGCCCGGATGTAAACACTCACTTTGCTTTCGGCTGTCTTCCGATTAATATATATATTTGTGAGCTCTTGCTGACTAGCCGTTAATCATGATTTACTCGGTGAGATCTTTCTTTTATTATTTTGCATGAATATATATTTATGTATACTGTGTTTGATGTTAATAATTAATTGACTTTAATGATTAATATACAAACCACTTTTTGTGATAGCCTTGCTAGCTGCCTCTCTACTTTATGTGTTAGGGGTTAGCATCAAGGGTGTGCATACACCCTTATTACATATTTTTGCCCTTTAACGTCAGGGTGAGACAGTGTATTCATTTGAAATTTTCGTTTACACTTTGGAAATTACAGAGGGGAACTTTGGAGGTTTGTCCTTTGTTTTTCTTCCCGTATTTCTTTTCCTCTTTCGTCCTTTTGCTAGCTTATTGGATGAAGAGAGGGGGGGGGGGGGGGGGGCATATGGTGTTGGTGTATGAGGGATCTCCTCTCATTTCAGAGGGCGGTGCCCTTGGATGCAAGAGGAGTATCCTTATTTTTTTGTTTCTAATCATATTTCCTTTCATTTACAGGCTAACAGTGGTGATAGTTGATTACAGCAGTAGATGGTTGGATATCTTCTTGTTGGCTATATCCTAGCCTCGAAATTGTACCTGTAACTCATAGCATGGTGTGATGTTAGTCCTCAAGGGTGTGTACTGTTCCCCTAATAAAAATCATATTTATTTGCCTCTGTTATCCTGGAGTTTCGTCACTGGACAACACCTTTGCGGCTGCCCTGTGATTATTAACTCTACTTCTGCTGGTAAATGTGCCTCATCCTGTAGAAGAAGTTGAGGAGGGAGAAAGCTTGTCAAGTGTCGTCATCTTCCTCTTCGTAATCATCATATTTTTATTCAACCTCCTCCCCTTTGACTTCTGAGGCTCCCTGCTGAAGAAGGAGGAGGTAGTCTCCCTCACCTGAGAAGTCTCGTCACGGGACTTCTAATGGTCTGCCTCCTGGAAGTGAGGAGGCTGTTGGGTCTTCCATTGGTTCACTTTTTCCTTCGGGAACATGAACCGTCACGCTGTCCACAGGGTCTAGCGTGTCGGGAGTCGTAGAAATGTTGTCCAAGCCCCCAGTCATCCTGCCACAAAGGAAGGATCTACTCAAACTGCCAGATTTTCATGATTTCAACAATAACCTTCACATGCTGAAGTTAGCTGCCTGGAGACTATCCAGCGAGCAGCTCATAACTCTGGTCTCTCTTTGGCAGTGGCTCGACAGCTCTCCTTTTATTTAAGGAAGTTGACCAGGAAATTATACCAAGTCAGGTGGGCAATGTATCGCAGGTGGTGTAGGAGACAAGGGCACAGTATTTCTCGTCCTACTATAGCAAAGGTGGCTAATTTCTAGGAATTTATCCTATTCAACGATTACAGGTTATAGGTTGATGCTAGCAAGTACCTTTAGATTTCATCTTCCGGAATTATCCAGTAGTAGGGTCTTACACGACCTCCTCAGGTCCTTTAAGATTGAATGTCTGATAGTTCCGCTTCAGGCCCCTTTGTGGAATTTAGTGGCGGTCCTGAAGCTTTTGAGTTTTCAAGCCTTCGAACCTTTAGAGAGCTTATCTTTGAGGGAGCTAACAAAATAGGTATTGTTCTTGGTATTGCTTGTGGCAGCTAAGAGAGTAAGGGAAATCCAGGTGGTGTCCAGAAAGGTATCATCTTCAGACAAGGATATTTATCTCTCTTACCTCCTGGAATTTGTAACAAAATCTGTGTCTGAAAGTAATCCCCTGCCGAGAGCATTTAAGGTTCCTTCGCTCAAGTACTTTATCGGAGGGGATGCAGCAGAAATGCGCCTGTGTCCGGTGCGAGCCCTGAAATGTTATTTGTCCCTCACCGCTAAACTGCTTCCGCATCCATGAACTTTATTCATATCCCCAAGAAAAGCGTCTCAGGCATTATCCAAGAACGCGATCAGTTTCTTCTTACGCCAAGTTATTTATCAGTCTAATGCTAGCAATTCGTCTAGCTCAGTCAGTGCCGATCCCTGTCCCAGAGCGCATAGTATCAGGGGCATGGAGACATCTGCAGCATTTCTAAGGAATTATTCGGTGTCGGCAATTCTAGAGGCAGCAACATGGAAGTCTGCATCAGTATTTACATCTTTCTATCTGAGAGATGTCCAATTCTTGTCGGAGGAGGGTTTCTCACTTGGTCCTTTTGTGGCAGCCAATGTGGTGTTGCGATAGTCTGGTCGCAGGGCAAGTTAGGGATTCAGGTGTTAGGTTTTTAATAGATTTTTAAGCATTTCATAGTTCCTTACTAGCTAAGAGTTTGCCTTGAATGTCGTGTTCTAACATGGGTAAGTAATCGGAATGTACGACTGTACAGCACCTTCGATTCTTTGCGCACACTTCTCACCAGCAGCCTTCAGAGAACATTGTAAGAGATCTCCCCGTGGAACTTCTCCATACAAGAGTGGCTAGATAGCCACATGGGAGGTTTCAGTTCCCCTCCATTCATGTGAGGTATAAAATACCACATGGGAGGTTAGCTTGACAATGATGAGACCTGGACTTATGAGACTGACGCTGAGGTACTCTCTCCTTCGGGCATCTCACCTGATGAGCATAATAGAGGTGAGTTCACGAAATGCACACACAGTAGGTTGAACTAGGTTACCAGTGTACACTCCAAGGTGGGTCGGGCTGATACTTGATTGACCCCACCACCGTGTAAATGTTGTTAATCTGGCTAATTCAGGTGTTCAGGTAGTGTATTGCAATATGGAGTACCTGAACACCTGAATGACTCCCACCCGCCTCCCCTCTTCAATGATTAATGGTTATTGTAATTGAAGGGGGAACCCTTTGCCGACTGGTCTCTCAGACAGCAGTGTTGCCAATGGTAGACAGGTAACTCAGTAAACAGGGTTTACCTGCACGCATTGGTTATGCTGACAGTTAAAAATTTGAATAGTGTAGGTAAATAGGTGGGGTTATGTTCGGGCTGGTCAAGTGACCAGGGCTAATTCAGGTGTTCAGGTAAGTATTACAATATTAGTTTTATCATGAAAACTCCATTTTACTTTTAAAAAATTGTGATTTATTATTGTATTTATTATAAATATGTAGTATGTTTGGTGTACTTTAATTAGTGTTACAAATATGAATGCTTTATGAAGATAATAATAAAATAGCGCAACAGATACTCTACTTTGGTACAAATGTGCAGGTTGAAGAAGGGCCTCCAGCTCACAGTCCCAAGTCAAAGCAAGTCACTGTTGAAATCAAGGCATGTGGATTGAATTTTTATGATCTATATGTGCAGCAAGGTCTTAGCCCTGAGGTCCAGCCGCCATGTACGCTAGGGCTAGAATGTTCTGGCTTAGTCAAAGCTGTTGGTGATGAAGTCACATCTGTCAAGGTAGGTTTAATGTTTATTCCTTTTATTTTGTAGTGTATTTGGCTTCTGGACTTTCTATAACAGTATAATTTCTATACAGCAAAAAACTTCTCTACTAGTCATGGCTCATTATACGTAGTGCCAAATATCTTTGTAAACTAAGAAAATGGTAATTATCTTTGGGTAGGGGTTTCTGCACTAAGAAGAGTCCTTCATCTCACCTGCTAAACCATCATGCAACTCTTTACTTTGGTTGTGAAGTACATTGTTTTTGGCGTTGAGAGCTCTTAAGGTTTTTCCTTGCTTATTTTTACTGTTCCTTCTCCCCATTGATTGCTAGTGAATGAGGAATAATCAGAGCCTCAACAATTTCAGAGATTTTGATGCCTTTCTGTTGCCCTTTTGAAGTGGGAAGTGCTTGCTTATCTTAATTTCTTATAGGTTATATACTGTACAATAATTTTGCTTCATTTTGTGCTGTAGTTATTACAGATGTCTTCAGTGAAGTTGATCTTTGTGAGGGAGACTGGGTAGTACTAGTTCACTGGATCAGCATGAATCGGTGATTAAGGCACACTCATCAGTATGTAATTTACTATACTGGAAATATTTGTTTCGTTCTGGGAAGTTTTAAGTCCTTTTTTGTAGAAAATGAGCAATCTGTACTCATTTGTTAATTATATAATGTAAATTATTTGTTCTTTTGGGAATACAAACTATTGCTTTTATGTGTAGGAGTAGTCCTTAGTGCAAAATGGAACAGTTGTTGAAGTTTTACAAAGTGGTGCTCACCTGCTTTAAGCTGTCACTTTCTGTTTAGCTGTGATTGAGACAAGAAGTGTTGCTTTACTGTTCTGGAATACATAATTGAACCTCTCTTCAGTCTTATGTGTTTGTTTACTTTTTTATGAGTATGGATATTGCCCTATAGAAAAATTATTGTGAGCAATGAAGGTGTGGAAGACATGAGTGGGAATATGTGGCAGTTCTTTTCTGCTGGACTGGCCTCTCTCCCTGCTCCTCAATCTTGTTCTCTGCTGGCTTGGTCTGAAAGGGGTATGCATGTGGAGGTAATGGGCCAGCTTGAACAATGAGCTCTTTGCAGATAAGACCTTGGCACATGCTCTTGGTATGTCATACCCTACCTGCTTCTTCAGCTACTCCATATTGATGAATTCTTGGACTAGGTACCCTCACCTAACTTTGGCGCTTGACAAAATAATAAAGTTAGTTTAATTATGTGCATCTAATAACGTATTTTCATTTGGGGAATCATTCTACAAGCAAAAATTCGGGTGTAGTATGGGTAGTCCTTTAAGTCCTGTTTTAGCCAATCTGTACATGGAATACTTTGAAACTACAGTAATAAATGCAATGAAATCCAAAAACATGCTGTGGATGAGATATGTGGATGATATCCTAACATTTTGGGATAATAGGTGGGGCAATTTTAATGAATTCCTCTCAAAATTAAACGCATTAGTGCCCAGCATCAAATTTAAAGTTGAATGGGAAACAACAACAAAATTCCTTTTCTTGATGTTTTAATAATCAGAGACACGACAGAATACAAACTTACCATATACAGAATACCAACGTTCTCACTTTCATACATTCACTACTTTAGCTATCACGACATTACTATCAAGATAGGTGAAGCTAGCAACCTGTTCTTAAGAGCCTTACGAATTTGTTCCCCAGAATTCCTGGAAAAAGAATTTGAACTAATTCGTAAGCAACTTTCGTCTTTAAAGTATCCTGCCCATATAAATGAGAAAGCAATTCACAAAGCAAACGTAATTTTCTACCGACCCCCTAAGGACAAGACCAGAGATACACCCAACAATAAAATAAAAATTCCTCACCTGGACATGATTAAGAGAGTAACCCCCACCCTCAGAAATTCTAACCCTTTTGCATTTACTTACCCAAACACCTTAGCCAGCCATCCCTGATTAACGTCCAACAAAAGACATCTCCCAAGGACACTGGGGTTTACGAAATCCCATGCCAGGACTGTGACCAATCTTACATCGGATTTACAGGTAAATCACTTCCCCAGAGATTAATACAACACAAACGGTCAGTTAGGTATGGACAACAGAACTCGAACATTTTCAACCATATAAATGAACATAACCATAGAATAAACTGGAATTTGTCACGTGTAATTTATAGCAGCAACTGCCGGTACAAGAGTCAAATGATGGAATCGGCCTTAATAAAAGAGAGGCAGGTAATGAGCATCTCAAAAGGAGCATGGATTTCAGATACGATCGACAAGGTTTTCATTCAACCAACACTTAAGAAGATTAAAGGAAGATTATCAGCAGGGGTGACCTAAATTGGCTTGCCTGTGGATGGGACTCTTGGGTATAAAAATCCACCTTTTCTGTAAACTTTTCTCATTCATCTACCTGAAGAGGGAGACAGCAGTCTCTGAAATATAGTACTTTTCTCTATATTTGGTGTTTTTATGGGCTCCTTTTATTAGATATGTATATATGTATCCTATCTGTAATATGCGTATTATAATCTATATATATCTATTTATCTATATATATATATATATATATTAATTTATATATATATGATATATATATATAAACCTATATAATATATATAATTAATATTATATAGGATTGATATATATATATATCATCTATATATATCTATATAGTATATATACATATATATATATATCATTATATATATAATATACTATTATATTATATATATATATATATATATAGAGCTGATTCAATACAGTTTTGAATATGCCTTTTCCGTGTTATTCTGAAGTCCCGTGAAACCGTTATAAGTGATACTGTGTGTGTGTGTGCGACAACACAAATCAATCGCCAAAGACGTTACAAGTTGGTGTGGCTTGGGCAGTTCAAAAGAGTGCTACGCATCTCTATATCCCTTCTTGATTGGCCCTTGTGTCTAAGGAGCCAGAATAACCAGTCAGCTTCTTGCATAATGATGCCATCTGAAAGGGGGCATTTGAAACAGATTGCCGATCAGTCAGATCAGTTCGTTAGCGGGTCCCATACAGTACAGACTGACTGGGTTGAGACACGAGTGCCCAGTGCCCCGCGCATTCCCGTCGGCCGCCACGCAAAGACGTGTGTTACCATAAGTGGCAATAACAGTCAAACCTGCAGGCCACCTGTGTAGCTAAGAAGAAAACGTTCTATCGATTATTATTTTTGCATGTCCTACATTGCATGTTTGTAAACTTATCTCTCTACTGTTTTTTCCTTCATATCCCGAACCCACAAATGACCGAGATCAGGTCATATATATATATATATATATATATATATATATATATATATATATATATATATATATATATATATATATATATACATACACACACACACACACACACACATATATATATATATATATAGATATATATATATATATATTATATAGTATGAAATATAAGGATTTCAAGATATTGTTATCAAGTCTATTCGAACATCACCTTCCAATTTTAGAATCTCTAGCTATAAAGAAACTAGTTCCAACTATGAACAACCACTCTTCATCTGTTCCCTTGTACATAGCTTAATTAAACCAGGCCAGGCCCTTCTTCTTGTTTACTTCCGATGCGTTTCCCATACAGCACCGAACGCCGTTGAGACAAGATGTCTTTCCCAATTTTAATAATGCCTTTTTATTATTTTTATATATTTCGTTTTATTTTATTTCCTTTTTTAGAGTAACTTGTATTTCAGTGTTGTGACTTTCCTTGTATTACTTTATTCAATGTGTTTTAGTATGTCAACTAAAATAATTTAATGCTGTATTGTATATCAGTTTTTTTTAGCTTTTATTTTAGTTTGGATGAAGAGACATTGGTCTCGAAACGTCGCAATGAGAATAAAGTGACATATGTTCTTCAACGCCCTCTGATTTGTACTGCCAAGGAATAGCCTAACCATCATGTTGAATTTAGATTATATATTATAGATATATATATATATAATATCAATATATATAATATTATATATATATATTTATATATATTATTTATATATATATTATATATTATATATATCAATGGTTTTGATATTTTATAATATATATATAGATATATATATATATGGTCCTTTTATAATTTTATATATATATATATATATATATATATATATATATATATATATATATATAAAGTATAAAAAGGCCCATTAAATCTCCTACTATATATTTCTCTAATGTTACTCCTGTCATTCACTGCTTGATAAGGGTGGAAGCAAGTCCACCAAAATATAGTCCTTACTTTTAAAACTGTTTTAATAGGCCTTTTATACTTTAGACGTATCCTGTTTTAACAGAAGAATTTATTTACATACACACACATATATATATATTATATATACATACAGTGGACCCCCCGTGCTCTCGTTCTCTGGATTCGCGGACTCACACTTATGGATTTTTCTGGGAACATTTCCCCCATTATTTGCAGAAATTTTGCCTATTCGCAGTATTTCTCTATTGGAAATGTCCAGATTTTCCTGGGTTTTTTCATAATAAATTTCATCATCAAATGCACTTTTTGTGATAAAACTAGTAAAATACCTATTAGAAAATTTTATAAAATAGCCTGTTTTCAGCTTTTTTATAGGGATTCCAACTATTCACGGTTTCTGATTATTTGCTGGGGGGGGATCTGGTACACATTCCCACAATTTGGGGGGACGACTGTACTTACATATATTAATATTTAATATATTTATTATATATATTATAACATATATAATAATATATATATTTTATATAGATATATATATTAATTTTATATATAATTTATATAATATTTATATATATATATATCGTATATATATCATATATATATATATATATATATACATACATATATATATATATATATATATATATATATATATAATATATATATATATATATATATATATATATATATATATATATATATATATATATATATATAGATATGTCAGATGAAAGAGCTATAATTAATAATATATTTAACCCTCTTACGCCTAAGCCCTAAAAACCAAAAACGTCTCCCGTATACCGAGGCGGGTTTGGAGTGAGCGCTGAAGCGGAAAAAATGTTTTTTCAAAAAATCACAGCGCGCTTAGTTTTCAAGATAAAGAGTTCATTTTTGGCTCCTTTTTTTTTGTCATTGCCTGAAGTTTAATATGCAACCATCAGAAATGAAAAAAAAGTATCATTATCATATATAAATGTGATATATGGTAGCAACAAAAAAAATTCATACATAATTGTATTCAAATCGAGCTGTGCAAAAAACGGTTAAAGCTAACGAGTTACTTTTTTTCGTTGTATTGTACACTAAATTGCGATCATTTTGATATATAACACATTGTAAAACGATCAAAGCAACACAGAAAAAATATTATCACAAAATGATGCATGAATTCATAACACGCGGATGTAAAAAATGTTTTTTTTTTCAAAAATTCACTAATATCTAAATATTGTTCTAGAGACTTCCAATTTGTTTCAAAATAAAGACAAATGATTGAATACTACGATACTGTAAGATTTTTAGCTTAGAATTGCAGTTTTCGACCATTTCGGACGAGTTAAAGTTGACCAAATGTCGAAATTTATATATATATATATATATGCAAATATTGCAAAAATGAGAAAAGGTACAACCTTTAAATATTTTTGTTTGTATTTTTCATGACTTTGCGCACATTTCATATGAAACTCTATAAAACGCCTAATATGAAACAGAGCAAATATTAGGAGAATGCGACATACGCATTTCAGAGATTTGCGGCCGCGATCGGCGCGCGGAGGAAAAGAAAGTTTTTTTTAAATTCACCATAAATCTAAATATTGTGCTAGACACTTCGAATTTGTTTCAAAATTAGATAATTGACTGTATATTACTAGATTGTAAGAGTTTGTTTTAGCTTACAATGCGTTTTTTTCGACTATTCGGTGGAGTCAAAGTTGACCGAACGTGTTTTTTTTTCTATTTATCATGATTTATATGCAAATATTTCAAAAAAGAGAAAAGCTACAACCTTCAATCAATTATTTTGTATTCTACATAAAATTGCGCACATTTTCAAACATAAAACTTTATGTAACGGCTAATTTTAAGTGGTTCAAACATTTCGACAATCGCTCGAAAAAATTTCTGATTTTTTTCGGAAGAGTTACCGCGTGGACGTAAGGAAACTGTTTTTTTTTTTTGTTCATAATTTCACCATAAATCGAAATATTGTGCTAGAGACTTCCAATTCGTTGCAAAATGAAGGTAAATGATTGAATATTACTAGAATATAAGATTTTTACCTTACAATTGCGTTTTTCGACCATTTCGGTAGAGTCAAAGTTGACCAAAGGTTGAAATTTTTGCATTTATCGTTATTTATATGAAAATATTTCAAAACTGATAAAAGCTACAACCATGGGTTATTTTTAGATGTATTGTGCATGAAATTGCGCACATTTCCATATATAAAACTTTATGTAACGGCAAATTTAAAATGGTGCAAACATTAGGACAATCGCACGAAAAAATTTATCGTAAGAGTTACCGCGCGGACATAAGGAAAAAGCTTTTTCATAAATTCACCATAAATCGAAATATTGTGCTAGAGACGTCCAATTTGTTGCAAAATGAAGGAAAATGATTGAATATTACTAGAATATAAGAGTATTAGCTTACAATTGCGTTTTTTGACCATTTCGGTAGAGTCAAAATTGACCAAAGGTTGAAATTTTGGCACTTATCGTTATTTATATGAAAATATTTCAAAACAGATAAAAGCTACAATCATGAGTATTTAATTTGTTGTATTCTACATGAAAATGTGCACATTTTCATATATAACACTCCATGTAACGGATATTTTAAAATGTTGCAAAAATTATGTCAAAGTGACAAAATAATTTTTTGAGATGTGTCACTGATACTAGTGCGATAAGAAAGAAATTCGCGCTTGCGCGCCTGCGTAACGATTGTAAACAAAACAACGCCTTGATCCATGAACTCCCAGCATCCCCCAAAGCACGTGATTCAAATGTTTTCGGCTGGTAGGCCATAAGTATATTTCCGCGAATTTAAAAAAAAACTTTTTTGAGTCGACGTATAATACGTCCAATCGGCATACGGGAGACATTTTGACTCGACGTTTAATACGTCCAATCGGAGTAAGAGGGTTAATATGCCAATGTGATGTGCTGTGACTTTGCGCAGAACAGAGCCGAAGCAATGACCTGAGAAAGCTGATAAATCATTTCTGGGATGGCGTGATATGAAGATGTTTGTTTAAGCAGGTCAACGTTCGTTCTGTAGTTGTGCGCGAGTTCATGGGGTCTTGTTCAAGTGCCTTTGGAAACTGGCTGCAACCAGTTACGTCGGGCGTTGACGAAGTGTGCCTCTTCTGTTCATAATAGCATCTTTAGCCAAGTCTATGGGGCGGAGACCTTATGGAGAGGTCTGTGCGAGAAAGGCAGAATGCTGGGATGGCTCTGCGAAAGTTTATTTACTTCTGTGTGTGATATTCTGGGCTGTAATGGGTAAGTGTATCTTACTTTAGCGAAAGGATGGCTTGTTTGATATCTTGTAAGACTTTCCATTTTATTGACTTTGCCTTTACAATTGTGTGTGCTTACGAGTATGTTCTCATGTCTTTGTAACAGGCGATTCTAGCGAGGGGGGAAAGAGAGTCCCGTATAGAGGAGAGCTAATTGGTGTGACTAATTACTGATTAAGACATTTAAATACTGGGGGTTTAACTGAGCTAGTTAGTCTGTGAGACTTGAATTATTATCTTTCCATTGTTAAATAAATATTATATTTTTGTAATGCATGACTCTCATTTGATGACCTGTTAGAATGGAGAGAGAGAGAGGTTGCAAGTCGAGAGAGAGAGAGTGAGCGGAGGCTATGCCAGTGATCACCTCGAGAGAGAGAGAGAGAGAGATTGAGTGTGTAGCTAGTTTGCCTTAATGCTCGGGTTTCACGCATACCAAATATTAAATACCCTTCACTAGCAAATGGTATCAGGGATGGGTAACAGATTTGGTGGCAGCGGTGTAAGAGGCTTTTCTATATTTTATAAGCCGTGGGTACGCCTCCAAAGAGAGTTTTTGGGATTGTGGAAAATTGTTAAATTGTTAGATTTCAGTTACTAAGTGAGAGATAATGAGAAAATATCCGTCCGTTAACTGTAATCCGGAGCAAAGAGAATTGAACTGGAGTCATCAATTTTGCCCAGGGCGGTCTGCCTCGAGAGAGCTGGGAACAGTCAGTTAGAACTGAGACGTTGTGAGTGCATTCCCGAGACAATCCGCGTGTGTTATTAGCTTGTCTTGCGCTAATTCCGAGATTTTTTTTTCTCACTATGAAGGGGTAAGTGTTAAAGAGCTTTTTTTTAGTCTTGGAAGGGGTTTTCTTTGTAATGGGATTGGTTTGGGATACCACATTTTTTTTTCTCCCCATAGTAGCAGAAAGTGACATGTTTTTCTTCATTGGCGCCTGTTTAGAAGAGACGTGTACATGAATATTTTTCATGCATGCGAAACTGTGCTTGAATTGCATTTTTTGCTTGGAGACAGAGAGCGCCCAGTCGTTTTTACGGACTCATCACATTTCTGCTAACCAACGCAGAAGGGCATTGCTTACCGGGAGGGTACTATTGGTATACCTTGGGGGGTACTCAGACACTGTTCGGGGGGGTGGTCTATCGCTCAGTGGAGGGTGAAGAACTTTCTTTTTTTCTCTCTCTCTCTCTCAGCGGGAGTGAACTCGTTTTTTTTCTTTTTTGTGTCGGGGTATCGGGGGATGAGTTTGCCCTTGACAATGAATTTCCAATGCCAAGGACATCAGCTGATAACGATTAGTTGATGATGTGAGATGCCCATAGGGTCTTTTTTTTAGAAAAAGATTTTCTTTCTCTTGAATGAAGAGAAAAGGAAATGAAATGCATTGGATGTGTGTAAGTTTTCCTTATGCTTTGGAAAGCACAAATATAATGGGGACACAGATTATTATTTTTATTATTGTGTTGGAGAGATTACTTTAAAATGGTGCTGAGTGATGGTGAATGCCGATGAGTGGTGTTGTATCTGATGATACTGGTGAGTGGTGTTGATTTTGGAGTTATGGGGGGTGTGGCAATATTGGTGTATACTGGGGAAATGGTGTTGATTGGTGTTGATTGGTGTTGGTTGGTATCATGGGGTGTGGCAATGGTGAATGCCATGGAAATGGCAATATTAATGGTTTTACTGGTGACACGGGAGATATTTTTTATGGGAGATATTTTACAATGAATATTTTTTTTAAGGGAGACATATTTTAGAGGAGATTTGAGATATTTCATGGCAGGTTATTTTATAATTATTACAGATAATTATATTATGGAGAATTATTACAATGAATTATGGGAGAAGTTTTGTGGTTAATTATTTATTGAGTTTTTATAAATTTTGAGAATATTTCAGTAATTCACGAGTGATGAATCTGGCTGAATCTTGATGAATCTGGCTGAATTGTGCTGAATTTTGCTGAACTTTTTGGTGAGTTTTGTGCTGAATTTTTGGTGAATGGACAAGCATTAACATTAGTAATGTTTTTTATACTAATACTAGTGATTTTGATGATAGCAATTTTGGTGATACTGCTGATTTTTTTTATATACTAATACATGGGTACTGCAATGCTATCAAGGGTGGTGTTGTTTTTTTTTTTTTTGAAATTGGGAGGAACTAACAACACATTTTTTTTGTTTTTCTTTTTTTATGAGTTCAGCAGATAATTGCTTGACATCTACGTGAGTCATGGGGATAGTTAGCAATGCCGTTGATTTTTCTTTTCTCCTTTTATAAGGAGGTAGCCATCGCTGACACAAGTTTTTTTATCGTGGGTTTTAATTTATTTTTTCTCTCCAGTTTGTGAATTTTTTTTAATATCTTAGTGATTTAGAGTCATTATTCAAAAAGTGTTTGTGTTTTCAATTGTTTGATGCTGCAGAGAGATTTATGGGAGAATTTTTGCATTTTTTTTAATACATACGTAATGACTTCATTTTTTTTTCTGGATATTTGTGTTCCAGAAATTGTGAGTTTCTTGCACAATACATTTGTTGTATTTGTGACAATGTTGCCAGAGATAGGAAACTTGGTTATGTTTTCTAATGGCCTATGTCGTAGTGCATATGGAGAAGTCTTGGCTTAGACACTTTGAATTTGGAGTTTTGTTATAATGAGTTGTGGCACATTGGTGATTTTTTCTGGAACTTCCTGGACAATTTTTATTTGCCGAATTTTTGCCCTTTTTCAGCAGTTATGCTAAGGAGAGAGTTTATAGTTTTTGACTATAACATTGAGTTATTCTCTGGAGAGTTGGAGGTATATTACTTTGGAGTTATAATTTGAGATATAATATATTGGAAATATATTTTTGGCCATTTGATATTTGCCTATGGTGGTGAGAGCTATGTTTAGTTCAATTATTTTGCAGCCATCTTCGCTGCAAATGGAGACACATTTTTGAGGAGATATATTGGCAATATTTGTGAGTGTGTCAGCTACATGCTTTGAGTGCGCATTTTTTTGGAGATGGGATTTCATTTTTTATTATCCTGCTTGGAGATATTTTTTTGGATAACTGTTCTATTCCACATGGAGTTATTGGTGGAATAGAAGTAAGTACTTTTTATTTCGCCAAAATAGAGGTGAATATTTTTATTCCTGGAGTGGTGTTTTTTATTAACACATGGTTATCGGGGAAATAAGAGGGAATATGGTGTTGGGTGGTTATTAATTAAATAGAGAAAATATTTTTATCATCGGAGGGGTTTTATTATTAATATGGTGATTTATATATTTATATATATGTGGGTGGAATTGATCTTTGGCGGGTGACCTTTTTTGTGGTTATGACTTTTTTCTGGGAGTTTTTTTTCGAGCCAAGAGAAGAGTTCTGTGGTTCTTTCTTTTTGGTTTCATGACTAATTGGAGGCGAGTAGCATTACTGCATTGTGGTCCTATGGAGATGTTGTGCCTTTTTTATGTTCACAAGTGTGTTATTTTTGGAGGCATATAATTGCTGCATTACGAGTTTATTGTAGTTTTTTTTTACCCCGGATAGGTGATAATTTTTTTTTTTATAATTGGGCAGTAACATGTGAGAGTTACGTCTTCGAGACAATCTTTGAGCAGCTTAGTCATATCCTGGAGTTAATTTAGTGAAATGTGCTTACTTCGTGTCAGTATAGAACCTTTTTCTTGAGAATCATGAGTTTCCGAACTTGCGAGTCTGACTAGACATTTTTTTGTGCTGCTGCTCGAGCACAGGTGTCCGCAGGAGGATTTTTTTGCTGAAACCACTGTGGTGAGTCCGGTGTGCTGATTCCCTTCCTCTAGTGGTGATTGCTCAGAGTTTTGCAATATCTGGAAATGTTGACAATAGCATATCACGAAAGCGCACATGTAAAAGTTTGCTTTCCGGCCGTGTCGGTCGCATGAATGGTTGCGATGGTGAAATGCCGTAACTATACATGGGGCATTTCTTGGGGAAAAATGCGGAGTTATGCATATGTATATTATGTGTTTTGTGATGGGGGAAGTTTACTTGTGATTATCTTTTTTTTATTTTTCTTCCTTTTCCTACGAGAGATGTAATTGGGGGTTGAGCTTTAAATAGCATTTCTTTTTGGACAGGAGATGTAATATATCGGGGTTGTGATTTATATAAATGGGCGTTTGATATTAAGTCTCATTGTAATTAATTATATGAGCAGTAAAGGGTTTTTGCTGTTAAAACATTGGAGATTTTTACTGATTTTGTGAGTTGCTGTAATATCAGAGCTTGAGAGAACATTTTTTATTTTTGGGTCTGGGCTTATTACGTGATTTTTTTTTCTTGGGCTCATTACCTTTTTTCTTTTTTTTTTACTTATGAGAACATTTGAGTTTGAAATGTGAGTGCAGAAGTCCGTGGAGTTACTGTGAGTTCTGGATTGTGTGTGCTGATGTGTGAGTTTGGAGAATTGACTTAGAGAACTTAATATTTCCTTTGTGAGTTGTCATAATGACTTATGATTTAGTGGTCATACTAAATGGAGTTAATTGGGAGACGTTCAGTTAGTATTTCTGAATTTTTTAGGTCATTATCTGATAGAAGTAATATGTCTGGGGTTAATTCTTTTTTGATTGACCAATGACTTGACTGACATACTTACACACCATAATCATCATTCCCCGACGCTAGCAAGACGTCCACCAGCCGTGCAGAGATGTTGCTGTCGTTTATCCAGGGTGATTACGAGAGTTTATACGAGTCTACAGAGTTCTACAGCGCTTTTTGATCTACAGAAGCCGTTAGAAGTCTTCTACAGGGAGGGAGGCCGTTCACCTTCCTACAGCTTGCTACAGTCTGTGCTGGAAGTTGCAGACAAAGAGGGATATTCAAGAATCTGAAATGCAGAAAAAATTTATACGTCCAGTGTTATTTGAAATAAAGCGTGATAAGACATTACTTTATAATGCCAGAGACGTGCAGTTATTATTATTTGTGTTTTGAGCCGGCCAATGTTTTTTGTATGTATGAGCTGTTTTGTATGCGACCAGTTGCTAGGCAGGGGCTAGCAATTTTAGGTGCCCGAGCTCTGTCAGATGAAAGGGGCTATAATTAATAATATATTTAATATGCCAATGTGATGTGCTGTGACTTTGCGCAGAACAGAGCCGAAGCAATGACCTGAGAAAGCTGATAAATCATTTCTGGGATGGCGTGATATGAAGATGTTTGTTTAAGCAGGTCAACGTTCGTTCTGTAGTTATGCGCAAGTTCATGGGGTCTTGTTCAAGTGCCTTTGGAAACTGGCTGCAACCAGTTACATGGGGCGTTGACGAAGTGTACATTCATATGTACGTGTGTGCCTCTTCCGTTCATAATGGCATCTTTAGCCAAGTCTATGGGGAGACTTACAGAGAAGTCTGTGCAAGAAAGGCAGAATGCTGGGATAGCTCTGCGAAAGTTTATTTACTTCTGTGTGTGATATTCTGGGCTGTAATGGGTAAGTGTATCTTACTTTAGCCAAAGGGATGGCTTGTTTGATATCTTGTAAGATGTTCCATTTTATTGACTTTGCCTTTACAATTGTGTGTGCTTACGAGTATGTTCTCATGTCTTTGTAACAGGCGATTATAGCGAGGGGGGAAAGAGAGTCCCGTATAGAGGAGAGCTAATTGGTGTGACTAATTACTGATTAAGACATTTAAATATTGGGGGTTTAACTGAGCTAGTTAGTCTGTGAGACTTGAATTATTATGTTTCCATTGTTAAATAAATAAATATATTTTTGTAATGCATGACTCTCATTTGATGACCTGTTAGAATGGAGAGAGAGAGAGGTTGCAAGTCGAGAGAGAGAGAGAGAGCGGAGGCTATGCCAGTGATCACCTCGAGATTTAAACGATAGACTTTAAGTGGTTTTATTACAAAAATAACCCATATAGCATGCTAACAAACAGAATTCCTATCAGGAAATAGCAAATCACCACTGATAATGGGCGAAATTCACACGACTTTACACTACCTTTGGATTGTTGAGTGCCACATGCTTGTTGCACAAAGGAATTTTTACAAGTGTCTTAAATAGACATTTTAAGCAAAACCATTACAAAATTTAAACAAAAACACTATCAAATACTAATCTCAAGACAATAATTAGTAGAATGGCAATCAAATCAAATTAACCCAATATTAACATAGATGCAAACGGATAAATTTAATAAATGTTGAACATAGTTACACGATGAAACCTGGAAATAAACCCGCCTATCAGAGGAGAACTAACGCTTATGTACCTGCTTGATTAGTTTTCTGGGAAAGAATGAATCTGAGGCGTGCTTGCCCACTGGGTATTATACAAGTTTTTAAGTCGAAATATAATTATTTTTTTCGTTAACGGATTGCATTGGGGGCATGTTTATTGTGTAAAAATATTACGTGATTCCGTTCGCTATTTTCACTTTATTTCATCATAGTACGAAATTTACCATTACATTACTTATCTTTTATCATGTGAAAACAACAGTAAAATGTGTTCTTTCAAGACCTGAAGTTTTGATTAAAATAATTTTCTCTCAATTTTATCTACGGTTTTGTGTGATGGGATAAGTTTACTGGAGTTATATCCTTTGTTGCTGATGCACAATAATAGTCATTAGTAGCTCGAAAAGTGAGCTGTGTGTGTGGAGAGGCAGGAGCTGGGAAAAAACTGTTGTACGTTCAGCTGGACACCACTTTTTTTTGCTCATGTCGCTTCCCAGTCGTTTTATTTGTGGGTGGTTGTAAAGTTGATCAGTCGTAACTTGCATAGGTTGTAAGTTGACAACTAGCTGTACGCCGTTTGGTCCAAGACTGTATGGGTTTCTTCACATGGCTGTGTTCCAGAGCCATCTGTTTTGGGATCTTCAGTAATTAGGGACTCCACTCCTACCAGTGGGAGGCATGATGCCCGGTTTCCTAGGGAAGCCTCTCCAGTGCTGTAAGGTAAGGAGGGAGAGAGCCTGGAGTTTCTGTCTTTTTTCACAGAGGTTATTGATCTTATTCGTGAGTTCACCAATCTTGTGTGTAGAATGCAGACTCAGTCTTCTGTGGCCCTTATGGCTATAGAGGCATTGCTAGGTCCAAGGCAAGATACAGGCAGTCCCCGGTTATCGGCGGACTCGGTTATCTGTGATCCGGTTTTATTGCACTCATCTAGTGCCATAAAATCAACGATTTATGGCACCATAACAGGCCAAGTTCTGGTTATCGACGCCATAATGGTCTTCGAAGTTCCTTGCTTCTCCTGTCATGTGGCGTAGGAAATATTATTCCACCAATGTGGTTCAGCTGATGCCCCGTCACCTTAATTTGGACATGATCCATCTCAAGCCTGGTTTGACCCTGGATCAGGTTAGGTCTGAAGGTCCATTATTTTCTTTTCAAGAGGCCTTGGCTATGGAGGCTACTGCTTCTACCACCTTCCAGACTGTGTCCTGGTTGGACTGTGGTAGCCAACGCAGCATCAGATCGAGCTGAGGGAGGTTCAGTCAGTTCTTCCTCCTTTGTCAGGCTATTGCAGTCTGGGGCTAAGGCCATTTTGTATCAAGGCCATCCTAGTGTGACTTTTTGGGTCAACCTCCTCCTGGCTCGGAGGGATGCGGTCTTGTTGAAGGTGGCAGGGTCAGCAGATTCCAAGTCCTTGTCGGCACTCTAAAACAGGGATCTCCTTGAGTCACAGCTTCTATTCCCAAGAACTCATTTAGAAGATGCTGTCGAATGCCAGCAAGCGATACCAAGGATAGACTAGTACATCAGGTGGTATCTAAGTCGGAGGCTCTTTCTCCCTCCTCCTGCCGCCTCCGCAGCGGCAGACAAGACGGTCTCCTGTCAAGTCAACCAGTTGTTCAACTTCTGTGAAGAGCCTCTTAGTCTGCTTCTCTGTCAAAGTCAAGACAGCAAGCGTCCCTTTCAGTCTTGCCTCTACAAGAGGAAGGGACAGAGGGGGCTGTCGGTAGAGTAGCACCTCTCCCTCTCTGTTGCCACTGATAGGGGAATGCCTGGCGGGCCACTGGGCCAAATGGCAGTTGCATGGAGCAGAGAAGTGGGTAATAGATGTCCTTCGGGTGGGGTATCTACTACCCTTCGACTTCTCTCCCCTCTCTCTTGGACAGACCCCTTATCTATCTGACCTATGCTCACAACTCTCTGAAGTACTTGGCTCTTCGGGAAGAAGTGTTGAAGATGCTGGACAAGGGTGTGGTGGAAGAAGTGCATCATCCTTCTCTGGGGTTTTACAATTGGATTTTCTTGGTTCCAAAGGCTACAGGTGACTGGAGACCAGTGATCGATCTTTCCACGCTGAATCACTTTGTGAGGAAGACAAGATTGAGGATGGAGATGCTGTAATGAAACTATGCTTAGCTTTTAGGATTTATTGAACACAAAACTTCAAACAATACATCTGTAACAGAGAAAAGTTTTGTAAGAACTAAAGAAGCACAGCACATTCTCATCTACAGATATTGACACAAAAGAATGCAAATATCCTGCACACCACTTCACATTTATTATTATTCGAATGTTGATATTTATCCAAGTGAACTAGTACCTTATTAAAGGGCATCACACATGACGCTAGCCATTGTACCCACAATGTTTACATCTTGCCTTCTATTGGCAATGTTGCGGCGTTGCCATATCCACTGAACAGGACTGCAATACAATATTGCCAACCTACCAAATAAGAATCACAACATTCACCTTGTCAAAACTACTCAAACCATATGAGGGGTTGATGGATACGTTCAGATTTCCTCAGTATTGGAGATTCCTCACTTCGAGATGAATTTGAAAATGGTAGAGTATCTTGCCGAACAGGTTCCTCAGCCTCAATTGGAGTATTGTCTAATGACTTCTTTGGAGACTGCAGAACATTTTCCACAACTTTTACAAGAGCATTCTGAAATTCCTCATTAACAGGGTCTGTCTCCACAGGAGCTAAAGGTTGAATAGATACTGTAGTAGTTGTGTCACCGCTCTGGTAACGAATGTGGGCATAATGAGGGTTTGCTTGAAGGAGTTCTACTTCCTCCACCAGAGGATCTGTTTTGTTAGCTTGCACATGATGTTTCAAGAGGACAGGCCCTGGCCGACATAACCATGTAGGTACAGAAGTCCCAGTAGAGGATTATCGACCATAACCCAAAAGTCTCTCATGGGGCGTTGCATTAGTAGCAGTACACAATAGTGAGCATACAGAGTGGAGCACATCAGGTAAAACTGTCTGTCAGTATTGAACATCTAGGCCTTTTGACTTCAATACTATTATAATAGCTTTCTATATGGAACCATTGAATCTCTCAGCTTGACCATTTCCCTGTGGGTTGTAACTAGTTGTCCTGCTGGAAGATATTCCCATAGCTGTCAAGAATTGTTGAAATTCTTTACTCATGAATGATATTACTTCTATCCAAATGAATATAAGTGGGCTTGCCAAAAATTGAAAACAACTGAGACAGACAACTTATAACTGTCAAAGCCCTCATATCAGTACAAGGGAATGCAAAAGGGAATTGTGAGTACTCATCAACTACAGTGAGAAAATATTTGTTCTTGTCAGAACTGGGTAGTGGTTCTTTAAAATCAATATTCAATCGTTTAAATGGCTGAGTAGCCTTTATGAGGTGTGTCTTCTCAGGCTGGTGAAAGTTTGGCTTACACCAGGCACCATGAACGGAGTGCTTGTCGCATTTCTTCTACCTGGTAGGGTATCTTCTTGGACTTCACAAAATGATATAATCGGGTGACTTCCGGGTGGCACAACGCTTCATGGAAAGCTACTAATGTCTGCTGGTTGTGGAGTACTACACTACAGGAGGACCTAGAGAAGATGTCAGGAGAAATGTTTTCTGAGCCTGGTCAATATAAGATCTCAAAATCATAGCAAGATAATTCCATCCTCCAGCACATTATCTTGTCACTTTTAATCTTACTTTTATGCTTCTTATGAAAATTAAAGCTCACAGTCCAATGATGAACCGCTTCAATAATAGCTTGTGCCTCCCTCTCAACTGTTGCATAGCACTTCTCAGGACCTTGAAATGTTCTTGAAAAGAAAGCCACTGGACGTCCCACTTGAGAGGGAACTGCCGTAATGGCCACCTCGAATGCATCAGTTTCTACATGAAATAGTTGATCTTCATCAATAACTTGAACTACAGATTTCTCTGTATCTAGTTTGAGAGCCTGAAAAGCACTTTCAATTTCCTTAGTTACAGGAAATGAGGTGGTAGTACTTAGGGGGACTAACTTTACATGAGAAATTATAAATCCAGGGCAAATAGGCAAAAAGACCCAGAGCTCAATGAAGTGACTTCTTGTCTTTCTCTCCCACTTCATAACCAAGAATTTTCAGCTTATCTGTTGCAAAAATGCACTTTTCCTCATTGTAGTTAAAGTTTTTCTGCCCAGCAGCTTAAAGAGATTTCTCAAGGTTAATATCATGTTCTTCCTGTGACTTAACACAAATCGTTATTTTGTCCAAATAAGCATAGGTTCCTCTGAGTTGCTCTTCCTGTATAAAATTATCCATGATCCTCTGGAAACAGGCTACTCCATTGGTGATGCAGTCCTTAAGTCCATAGTACTGAATATGCGATACTGAGCAATTTTATTTCTGTATCATCAATGTGGGGGAAGGGGTACCCGTCAGACAGTGTGAATGTGTTAATAGTTTCGGAGTAGTCAATAGCTAACCGTGGTTTCCAGTAGTCATCCCTTACCCGTAGAGGGGTAGTGCTGTCAGTGCACCTCATTCGGTGCAGTGTAGTCATTACTTAAGGTTCTTTGCAGCGTCCCTTCAGCCCCTATCTGCAACTACTTTTATTCCTTTTACCGTACCTCCGTTCATATTCTTTCTTGAATCTTACTATCCACCCTCACCTAACAATTGTTTCATAGTGCAGCTGCAAGGTTTTCCTCCTGTTACACCTTTCAAACGATTTACTGTCAATTTCCATTTCAGCACTGAATGGCCTTAGTTGCCCAAGTGCTTGGCATTATGCCAATATATATATATATTTATATATTTATATATATAGATATAGATACATAGATTATATATAGATATATATATATATAGATAATATATATAGATAGACAATCGTATATATAGACATATCGCTATATAGATAGATATATATATATATATATATAGATATAATATATAGATATATAGATATATATATATATATATATATATAGTATATATATAGTATATATGATATAATATATATGATATATAGTATATATATATATCTATATAATATATATATATATATATATATATGTATATATATACTATATATATATATATATAGAATATATATATATAGATATATGTATATATATATATATATAAATATATATGTATATATATATATAGATATATAATATATATATATTATATATATATATATGTATATATATATATATATATATATATATATATATATATATATATATATAATATGTCAATTCAGGAAAGCCAAAGACACATGGATGTTAAAAGAAGAGTTGTTGTGTAAACATTAAAATCACTGCATAGTCATGTGCAAAATGTTTCCACAAAAGTAAATCTTTTAAACATCCATGTGGCTATAGCTTTCCTGAATTGATGTTTAAGGATCATACTGCAGATAGAATATATATATATATATATATATATATATATATATATATATATATATATATACACATATACAAGCAGTCCCCAGGTTACGACAGGGGTTCCGTTCTTGAGAAGCGTCGTAAGCCGAAAATCGTTGTAAGCCAGAACATCGTCAAAAATCCTAAGAAAACCTTACTTTTAATGCTTTGGGTGCATTAAAAACTATATAAACTGCGTTCTTATTGTATTTTTCATCAAAACAACCTTCAAATATTGATTATTTTGCATTTTGGTGTCATATTTCTTCTGCCAGATCAGTGTTGTAGGCATCGTAACCCTGGGAACATGTGTTGTAACCCTGGAAATAATTTTTGATGAATATAATTGGAAAAGCGCCTTATCCTGGAACGTCATAAGCCAAACCCGTCGTAACCTGGGTACTGCCTGTGTGTGTGTGTGTATATATATATATTCATATATATATATATATATATATATATATATATATATATATATATATATATAAAATATATAGTGAGAAGATAGCCTGTTCAAACTATCCTGAAGAAGGGCAGCTAAGAAATTTTCAAAAGTCTTGAACTATTGTTTAAATTCTTGAGCTGCCAATGAACTAGGGTCAGTGTCTAGCCTTTCTGGTTTTAGCAATCTTTCCATTGTGTTATATTTTGAGCTCAATAAATTTTAATGAAACTAGACCTAACTTTTAGGCTTTATGAACACAAAACTTCAAAAAATACATCTGTAACAGAAGAAAAGTTTTGTAAGAACTAAAGAAATAAAGTGCATTATCATCTGTAGACATATATGCAAAAGAATGCAAATATCCCACACACCACGTCACATTTATTATTATTCAAATGTTGATATTTATCCAAGTGAATTAGTACATCATTAAAGGGTATCACACATGACGCTAGCCATTGTGCCCACAATGTTTACATCTTGCCTTCTGGTGGCAATGCTGCCATATCCACAGAACAGAACTGCAATACAGTATTGCCAACCTACCAAATAACAATCACAACAAATGTCCTGGACAGTTTTGGCAGCGATAAGAGACACTGACTATTTGCTGTCAATATACTTGAAGGATGCTTACTTTCAGATTCCAATCCACCCTTCGTCCAGGAAGTTCCTTTGCTTCAGTCTGGGAGAGCAAGTCTTCCAGTTGAAAGTCCTTTGCTTTGGATTGACTATGGCCCCTCAGGTGTTCACTAGGGTCTTTGCCCTAGTCTCAACATGATCTCATGCTCCAGGGCTTCGCCTGTTGAGATACCATGACAACTGGCTCGTCTTGACAGGCTCCAGGGAGAAACTACTTCAAGACAGGGATTGCCTTCTTCAGTTTTGTCTGGATTTAGGCATAGTAGTAAACCTGGAGAAATCCAATCTGGTTCCCAGCCAGAGAGCTCTCTATCTGGGTATGGATATAAATACGGCAGCGTTAAGGGGTTTTCCATCATATCAGAGGTTGGAGAAGTTCCGGTCGATGGCATGCTCTTTCCTGTCACAGTCCGAACAGCCAGCCATCCAGTAGCAGGTCCTTCTGGGGATTTTGTTTTCTCCTTCTCTGGAAAAGATAGCATTATGGCGCTATTTGAAGAGGACTTGACATATCCAGCCTGAGTGTCAATGACTCTTCGTTAGCACCAGAGTTTCCAAGAAAGAGGTGTCCAAGAAAACTGTATCTTTCTGGCTTCGTGAGACGATCAAGAAGGCATACTCTGCTGCTGGCGTAGACGACACTGGTGCACTTCGTCCGAGAGCTCACAATCACCTCTCACTACCTTCGGGATATTGCCCAGTGATCCTTGGACACCTTTTCCTTGGGACCAGTGGTGGCTGCTCAACAAGTTATGTAGCTTACCTGGCTCCTCTAACTGGACAAGGTTGCATCTCACCTCGTTGTATTGGTCTCCTTTCATCTCTTTCATCCTACTATTTCTCTTTAGGCAGAGAGTACACGGACCAATACATGCTGGTCTGGGTGGCTGATGCAGGTAAGACACTCTTTTGAGTAACCTATCTGTTTCCTTTGACCAGTTAATATAAGCAAATATCCTTCCCTTCCCATACAAGGCAAGGAAGGGGGTTCGGGCATAAGACAAAGCCATAACTTGTATTCGCCTTATTGTCCCGGCATTATGGTTGTTTGCTTTCTCATAAGGGGGTGGGGGACATATTTCTCCCATATGAGTAATTCCAGAAGACTTACTCTGATCTTGCAGTTCCTAACTCCAATCAGATGTCAGTGGCTGGATTTCTTTCCTCACTCTTATGACCAGGATGAAAATCTCAATTAGGCTGCACCCCAGTCGGTTCATAGATACTCACTCAGATTCCTCCCACCGGTCAGTGAGTCTTCCTATTGTAAAGGACCGAGGATCTGTATATCGTGTAGGAGCAAATCACAATTTTTGAAAGTAAATCATATTTATCCTAACTGTACAAACCTGAGGTCCTTTGCACTGTATGCCCACTTCATGCCATCCTTCAATCTGCTACCTGGGCCTAAAGCAAAATGGAATGTTTATGTTCAGTCGTGAGAGACTCCTAACGACCGGGCCGGTAGTTAACTACTGAACTGCCTTGTTTAAAGATTTCAGCAGCTGTGTCTAGGCTTCAACTTAAGTAATTCCTATTATTAAGAACCTCAGGTTTGTATAGTTAGGAAAAATACAATTTACCTTTTTAACACTGTGATGCTTTGACAGATATTCTACTAAAAATAAAGAGGGTGTTCAATCATAATTGAAGCCAAAACATTTTTTAAACTGGTTTGTATTGTGGGTGGGCAACAGTCATATGTAATGTAACCTCATTTTACCAGTTAATACACAATATTTCCCAAAATGATTGGTCTTAATTGAATACATCTTAATTACATGAACATATATGTTCTCAGTTTGGTTTGGTTTTCACATACACACCTTATTGGACTGTAGCCATTATTTAGTAGTAAAATTATTTTGTGTTTACTCCTTGCCAATTTACCATATTTGTTTATTCATCTATATATAAAGTACATTATCACTGTATTTGTCTGGGCAAAAGGTTTTTGAGAGGTCATGTCTGAAAATGTAAATTTTCCAGTTTTCACACACTGCCTTGCCTAAGATTGATAGGCTTTGCTTAAGGGCATACAGTAAATGTCTGATACAGTACCAGCTGTTTCAGGCCTAGCCAAAGATAGGCTTCCTGTGTCACTGTATACCACTGGTCAGTGGTCTTTAGCCCAAATTAGGTAAGGATAATGTAAAACAAAATTACCTTAATACAATGGTTGTACTTTCTTTCAAATAATTATAAAGTGTATTTGGATCCTTACATCACCTCAGTTGTACTTACAAGCAGTATTCACTATTAAGAATATGTATACCAACAGTATCATTACAATATAAGAATACATAAAGGATGTGTTAAAACTTCAACAGATCATGCTCAGATGCAGTTGTAGTACTTGTGGTGTACACAGCCACAGACAACTCAAGTAATTTATATACCTGCGTAGTGTTGACAAATGTTGAAAATAGACTAAAAGTAGTAGTGGTGGGATGGTCAAAATAGAGATCAAGGAAGATCTACAAAGAAAGAGTTTGTATTGAGGCTTTGAGTACGGTATTGGTGAAGTAAAGAGAAAAAGAGGCCTTAATTACAAATATTTTTGGTCTTAAAGTTGCTCATTCATTTAGAGAAAAAACGATGAAGATTTGTCTGTCATGTTTGATGTCTGAAATATGTGCATAGAACTGTATGTCTTCCACTTATTGGCAGGTAGGCAATAAGGTTGCTGTACATTGCCCCAAAGGTGGTGCCTTTGCTGAAGAAATCACTGTGGATGAAGATTCCGTACTTTTAGTGCCACATCACCTGTCTTATGATGAAGCTGCTGCTTTTACAGTCAATTATCTTACTGCATATTTTACCTTATTTTATGCTGGGGGATTAAGAGAAGGAGGAGCTGTACTTATTCACAGTGCTGCAGGTAAGGGGACTGACTGTCTTTGTTTATTTGTGAGAAGTCATTTGCTTTTACTCTAGTAGTATCCTTTTAATGTCACTGACTTTTGTAAAGCCTTTTAACAACCATTGACTAAAAGTTTTACTTCCAAATCAGTGCAAACATCCAAAGCTCGGGTATAGTTGTTTTTTGTTATTGCAGTGCTGCATTGAACTAACATTAAGTATATTACATATAACCAGCAACAAGCATTGTTCATTCTCTTGCAGTAATGCTCATAGCTTATATGTAATGTAAAATAGTTTGATGGTAATATGTAATTTGTTTCACAACAAACCCTCT
>NC_087200.1:146664298-146687535 GCF_015104395.2 Macrobrachium nipponense
TTGTATTCTACATAAAATTGCGCACATTTCCATATATAAAACTTTATGTAACGGCTAATTTAAAATGGTGCAAACATTACCACAATCGCACGTATGATTTTTTCGGAAGAGTTACCGCGCGGACGTAAGGAAAATGTTATTTTTTTCATAAATTCACCATAAATCGAAATATTGTGCTAGAGACTTCCAACTTATTACAGAATGAAGGTAGATGATTGAATATTACTAAAATATAAGAGTTTTAGCTTACAATTGCGTTTTTCGACCATTTCGGTAGAGTCAAAATTGACCGAATGTTGAAAATTTGTCACTTATCATTTTTTATATGAAAATATTTCAAAACTGATAAAAGCTACAACCATGGGTTGTTTTTAGTTGCATTGTGCATGAAATTGCGCACATTTCCATATATAAAACCTTATGCAACGGCTAATTTTAAAATGGTGCAAACATTACCACAATCGCATGTATGATTTTTTTCGGAAGAGTTACCGCGCGGACGTAAGGAAAATGTTTTTTCATAAATTCACCATAAATCGAAATATTGTGCTGGAGACTTCTAATTTGTTGCACAATTAAGGTAAATAGTTGAATATTACTAAAATATAAGCGTTGTAGCTTACAATTGCGTTTTTCGACCATTTCGGTAGAGTCAAAGTTGACTGAAGGTTGAAATTTTGGCACTTATCGTTATTTGTATGGAAATATTTCAAAACCGATAAGAGCTACAATCATGAGTATTTTTTTGTTGTATTCTAAATGAAATTGCGCACATTTCCATAATACTTCATGTAACGAATAATTTAAAACGGTGCAAAAATTATGTCCAAGTGACGAAATAATTTTTGAGATGTGTCACTGATACTTTTTAGTGCGATAAGAAAGAAATTCACGCTTGCGCGCTGCTGTAACGATTGTAAACAAAAACAACGCCTTGATCCGTGAACTCCCAGCATCCCACAAGGCGCATGATTCAAAAGTTTTCGGCTGGTAGGCCTATAAGTATTTTACCGCGAATTTAAAAAAAAAACTTTCTTGAGTCGACGTATGGTACGTCCATTTGGCATACGGGAGACATTTTGACTTGAACGTCTAATACGTCCATTCGGCGTTTAAGGGTTAAAGGAAAGGAAAAATGCATCTTCTTCAAGTAGGTCTGCAGCAAGGATGCATTCCCGCACATGTTTGGGGCATCTATTCTCATGATTGTTTGAGAATATTCTGTTGTTTTGTGGATCTCCAACACGCGGAAGTCGGTAGCAACATAATGCTTTGAATATGATGTGTGTGTGTGTGTGTATATATATATATATATATATATATATATATATATATATATATATATATATATATATATATATGTATATATATATATATATATATATATATATATATATATATATATATATATATATATATATATATATATATATATATATATATATATATATATATATATATATATATATATATATATATATATATTATATATATATATATATATATATATATATATATATATATATATATATATATATATAGATATATATATATATATATATATATATTATATATATATATATATTATATATATATAGATATATATATATATATATATAATATATATATATATATATATATATATATCTATATATATATATATATATATATATATATATATATATATATATATATATATATATATATATATATATATATATATATATATATATATA
The DNA here is from genome assembly GCF_015104395.2 of Macrobrachium nipponense. Classification (NCBI taxonomy): domain Eukaryota; kingdom Metazoa; phylum Arthropoda; class Malacostraca; order Decapoda; family Palaemonidae; genus Macrobrachium; species Macrobrachium nipponense. Next base: position 146,666,035 of record NC_087200.1, read on the forward strand.
TATATATATATATATATATATATAAATATATATATATATAATATATATATATATATATATATATATGTATATATATATATATATATATATATATATATGGAAGGACAGGGTGACAAGGAGATAGCCGGTCTCAGGTGATAGTACATTTATTGCCGACGCGTTTCGTAACACAGTTACATCATCAAGGCTAAAAGAGAAACAACACAAATTAAAAATACATGAAACATAACTTTGACTTTAAGAGTCTCAATGAATATACAAAAAACATACATAAAATGAAAGCAATTTAAAAAGCACCTGCTAGACTAAAAAGTTGAAGACTGAGTGATTCGGAGAGAAGGGAGAAGCAGCGAAGAAAGCCGGTTCAACTCAGATACAACTGTACAGAGGAAGTGTGTGAGTTCAACTTGGGCACTAACTGCTTAATAAACAACGACTCTAATATAAGCAGTTCGTCTAAACGGCTTGTTTTGGCCCAAGCCCAACACAGAGAAATCAGTATAATTGATGGTGGTTTTACAAATTTTTGCATGATTTCTGATATTTGAAAATTCTGGATTGGACACTCTGCAGCCAGTACAATGACTTACACCATTATGTGAATCAGCTCTGACTTTTAGCAATCGTTTAGTCGAACCCACGTAAGTCCCCAAATCACATCTGGGGCAAGTATATTTATATACGACTGACGATTGCAATATTGGGCAGAGTCTGTCTTTAATTTGAAAAGTGATCTTATTGTAGGGGATTTTTTGGATTAATATAACTTGCAACATATTAAAGTGTTTTTCAATTGCAGACTTGAGATTCCTTCTAAATTTGTTGTCTTGGATGTATGGAATACTGGCATATAGTTTCTTTCGTGGAACAGTGCTTATGGAAGGGGAGTCCGATAATTTCTTATTTAGAAAATTCTTGCAATGTTTGAAGAAAACATGTGAGGGAAACCAGTTATCGGAAAAATATTTAAACAGGAACAATATTTCTTTATGATACAAATCCCAGGAAGAGGTTAGAGTGTAAGCTCGATGGAGCAAGGTAAAAATTGAATTAAGTTTAAAATTATAAAAACAAGCACTATAAAAGTTTGAACCCAGACCAGAGAACGTCTTTTTTCTAAAAACGGAAGTGTTAAAACTATCACCACTTCGAAACACTAAAACATCCAAAAATGGTAATCGATCATTTTCCACTCTCTCTAATGTAAACTTGATATTAGGATACAATTCATTGATGTATGAGAGAAATTGATCAGCATGGAAAGCTGATTTGAAAAGAACAAAGGTGTCATCGACAAACCTTTTATACACAAGAGGATAAAAACCAAGGGGGCAATTTTCCAACATGTCCTCCTCCAGGGAGCACATGAAAATGTTGGAAAACGTGGGACCGAGAGGTGATCCCATTGCCCTTCCATCAACCTGTTTATACAAGAGATCATTAAAAATAAGGCAGTGTCCAGCACTGCTAATTGCAACAATTTCTTAAAAAGGCAACGATCATAGTTAAAATAAGTGTCATTAGGTTCAATAAAAATTTTATCTAAAATAACCTCTATTGTTTGCTCTACATTTGTTATATATATATATATATAGATTAATATAGAATATAATAAATATATCTATATATAATATTATATTATTTTATATATATATATATATATATATAACTGTAATAGTGTGGCACAGTGTCGTTATTCCAAAGAGTAATAACTTAATAAAACTTAAAGAAAGAAGGCACATATAATAAGAGAGAAAAGGGCACGAAATGGATAATGATTTTCTGAGCGAAGGGATTTTGTTACTCAAAACATTAGGCTTTTAGCCATCAGACATCTGGTTTCCATCTCCCCCAAAAAACCTCTGTCCGTACCGTTGTTAGAAAGAGGGAAGTACCAAACTCTTCAGAGCTCCACCTTTCCAAAGATAGGCCTCTGGTATCGACGAATCAAAAGCCATGAGTGCTGGTCATAAGACAGCCCAAAAGGGGTATCAGCAAATGACCTACGAGATTATCCAAGGGATACACCCCCAAAAGCCAACACATCAAGTAGGAGGCGTATACAAATTCAAAGCCTACAAATTACTGTAAAAGACATGACAGGAAGGCGGGTTTGTATAATGTCGGTAGCCACTAAGACACAAGAAGTCTTTCAGAAGTTACCACACCCAGTCCAAATCCAAGAAATCCAAAGACGGTGCTAAGAAGATATCATCCGAATAAAAAGGCAGACAGAGAGCAGAGAAAAAAGAGCAGAGAAGAAAACGACAGAGTGGAGAAAAGGGGGGAGACCACGAGTAAAGAACAGACGAGTGGTGCATCAGCCGAACAGAGAAGAAGAAAGACACAGAGTCCAGCGAAGAAGAATAAGTACAAAGTGTGGTGTGCAAGTCCATAGACAGTGAAAAGTGACAATCAATACTCAGTGGTATTCCCTCGTGCCTATAGACTCGTAATTGCAACAAGTGCCAATTAAGTTTTATCAGTCCAAAAGCCCAGTAACTCAGAAGGTGGAAAAACTTTTTGTAAGAACCCCGAACAAAGAATAAAGAAATGAGCTCACATTAATCTTCATTTCTCATCCAAAACTATAACCCTTTTTACTAATTCCAGATCAAGAGCTTTCAGCAAGGTAAGAAAAATTTATAAGTCTAAATCTCCAAAGTACAGCCTCCAAGTCGGCGCACATTACCTTAGGGCTGTGTGCGGAAGAGTAAGTACCGCCACATATATATATATATATATATATATATATATATATATATATATATATATATATATATATATATATATATATATATATATATATATATATATATTATATATATATTATATATATATATATATATATATATATATATATATATTATATATATATATATATATATATATATATATATATATATATATATTATATATATATATATATATATATATATATATATATATATATATATATATTATATATATATATATATATATATATATATAATATATACTATATATACACATACACATACATGTATATAGGATAGGATACTAAATCATAGCAGAACAAGACATTTTTTGCTAAGCCTCAAATAGTTTTAGCAGTTTATATTACTGAAAAACTAGCCTATATACTAAAACCATCATACCAACACTAACCTTCATGTAAGGTTATTTTACCTTATAGGTAAATCAACACTTACTCTAAGCACAACTTAGAGTAATAACTAACTAATTAGAATTACAATTTCAGCACCCAATTCAAAATGTTACTTAAAAGCCACCACTTAAAATGTAGCTCCGAATTTCAGACTAGCCTATTAGTATTACATTTTGCACCTGTTGCCAATTTGACTAGCCTTAGAATACGTATGCTAGGCTAACAACTTTAACTAATACTGTTACTAAGGGTTCACTACTAGGTAAATACTAGGAATTATCCGGCTTGGTTTATTTCGGTCATACTAAATATGGCAAAATAAAAGTAAATTGGAGTAGACTGTTTATCTACTTCTAGGCTAGGTACTTATCACCAAAATATTAGGTTACGGGCTACCAATAATAGCCTTTCCTAGTCTAAAATTACTCTTCCTGCTACTGCCTAGGAAATTGTAGACACCGTTATCTGAAAAGACTAAATTAATAATACAAAATGGAGTAGTTCTTTACTCTTAAGGCAAAAAACTCCCAAGATTATTTAAAAACACTTTTCGCGTTCGTAAAGACTAGCCTGGAACATGTATACCGATCAAGTGCTCTAAACAACAGGATGGGGTAACAAAACACCAGTTTTTGTACTCAAATTAAAATGTTCTTGTTCCACAGTTTTTAACCAAAATGTTTTACTAAATCTTAAAAATAAGCACTTAACTTTCAACTTTGGAGATTCCATGATTTTTGGAGAGCAACCTCAAAGAAAAATTCTCGAAATAAAGTAGCACTGTGTTGACCAAAGGAGTAGCCTAATGGATTCTTGAATTTTGGTATTTTAGCCGGCCAGAGCATAAAACAAGATGGGCGATGCACATGTGCAATAGTCACTTCTGTAGGTTTAGATGTTGAAAACTGGGTACAGGCACATTATACTCTATCACTTATCTTAGTGTTTATCATTATGACATAATACGTGTTTACCATTATGACATAATACCCAACTAAAAGATATTTCTTTGATATTAGCCCGGCCAGCGCGGGCCGCTGGCAGTTGGCAGTTGGCACACACTATGAAGGTATTTAGAGGACGAAACAGCGACTACACTATAAAAAATCAAGATATTATTTACCCTAAGGTTTGATAAACTATTTAAATGGTGTTTATTATAAAACAGTTATAAAAGACTTGACTTTTTTCTTGGAAATAAAATATAATATGAAAAACTTAGGTACAAAAAGAAAGAAAAAAAAATTTATATAAGAGCGTTTGTTTAGAGCGCGCGCTATTCCCGTTTGGGACCTGTCCTTGAGGACCCGAGCAAGGGAGTGAAAATGTTAATTATGTATTAACATAACTGGTTGTGACGAAGTCAGGGATCTATCTAAAAGACAAACATGATTAAGTACATGGTAACTGCACCAGTCACTGATTTTATCATTTAATTCATTCATGTGAGAAAAGCTGAAGATTACAAAATACGTTATATGCAAAAATGGCAGATGTTGCACAGCCCCTCAATATTTAGAAGGATGCTGGGATACTTTGGACATTTCAGCTGCAGAATTTATTTTTTTTATTATACTTTATGTATTTGATAATTCTATGTCAAAAATACAATTACCATAAGTTAGCACAATTTCTTTTAAATACTAAAAGTTGCTTGCCTTTCCAAGTGGCTCTAAAAGTTGTTGGCTAACTGTGAAGTCCGCTCCACTTAAATCATCCAAAACAATGCTTACTCCTTGCTTGCGGTGTTGCAGCACAATGTCAGAATAATTCTGGAAAAATAAATTGTTACAAATGAAATATTGTTGCTAGTACTCATATGTTAGTGATTATTTCAACATTATTCTTGTATTATATAAATACTCATGACCAAATCAGCTGAGCCATCACAGAAATTACAACAAAGCAACTTATCATTAACAACATAAGGGAATTAACGCAATAATCCAATCAGAGGTTCAGTACTGCTTGAGATGTTGGGTGGCAAATCTTACTAAAATGAAATCTCTCCCACCATCTAACAGATTATATTAATTCTAGTTTTTTTTCTCTGAAACCTAGACTAATAACTGAAGACTTAAAAATTTATGCAAATAAGAAACTTACCTGATCATGGCTAATTGGGTAATCCACCCCATTCTGAGTAATCAATCCATGTTTATGAGATGATGCTCTCCCAAATACAGTCACATTTGGTACAGTTTTTGCTAACTGTGTTGCTGCCCAACCAACACCACCTAGGGCAAAAAATATAAAAGATTCATTATTTCCTACATGATATACAAACCCTCGGTCCTCTACAATAGGAATTGCTTATGGCAAAGGAGGAACACAGCCATTAAAACTCTTGAACAAAGTAGTAGGCAGGGAGACCTGCCCGCAAACATTCAACTTTGCTTCCGGCCGTCATGCAATACAGACATGTTTTCGTGAGGTCTTGTCCGACTATCATTAAACTCACTTTTTCCTTGTGGGATCTTTTCCTTTATTGATTTATATATTGAATTACTGTTTAACATCTATTAATATTCTAACCCACTTTTTGTAATAGCTTTGCAACCGCCTTACCATAGCATGAGTGTCTCAGGGTCGCAGTATGGGTGTAACATACGTACACCACTATCACATCCTCACACCCTTTGATACTAAGGGCGCGACAGTATGTTGGTTGGTTACTGAATATGGCAATTGCACTTGCACTGTAGGAGAGTTTACTAGGAGAAAACTACAGAGCATTCGCCCTCTGTTTTTTCTCCCGGTATTCTTTTCTTTTCCTGTTTTCTCCTTTGGGAGAGATATCTCGATCCCTTGCCCCCTTTGCTAGCTTGTCGAGTAAGGAGGGTGGAGAGGAGGGGGGTGGGCGTTAGCAATTGGGTGACAATCACAGGGGTCTTCGCTCACTTGGGAGGGCAGTGCCCCTCAGGATGAGAGGAGTCTCTTTTTATTAATAATACAGTGGTATCTTGACCTACAAGTGAATTAATGTACGAGTTTTCCGAGGTATGAGTTCACTTGGTAAATTTTTTGCCATTTGTTACACGAGCAAAAAATTGAGGTACGAGCTTGATATGCCGCTGCTACGTAGATGGCGTAGAGACAAAAATTAAGAAAGCAAAGAAGAAAAAGTAAATATGCATCTTTTCCATGAATCTTTTACACAAACTTATACATTACTTTACTGTATTCAATAATATTGTATGTATTCTCATATTATTGTATTATAAAATAACTACTAACATAGCAGTCAATGTTTTGGTTTGAAAATCAGCTGATGGCGAATACAAGTTTGTTTCGCCATATTTAAATCAAGTCTGAGCAAATTTTCTTGCAGAAGTTCTAGTTAGCTTAAACAAATATCTAGATACTTGACTTTTATGAGACAAGGTCATTTTTTGTTAAACGACGTGTTTCTAAGTCGAAATATGACTTGAATACATCTCGCTGTGATTATGAAATAATTTTTTTTTTCAACAGATTACGTTGGCAGCATATTTATTGAGTAAAAAAAATTACAAGAATTTGTTCGCTTATTTCACATTTATTTCACTGTAATACAAGCTTTACGTTATTTATCTTTTATCGGCGTGAAAACAACAGTAAAATATGTTCTATCAAGCCCAGTAGTAGTTTTGATTATAATTATTTTCTCTAAATTTTATCTATGGTTGTGTTTGATGGCATAAGTTTACGGGAGTTTTATCCTTATTGCTGATGCACGATAATAGTCATAGCAACTTGAACAGTTTTATCAGCTTCAGCTACAACTTGGTTTAAAGTTAACAGAATATTTCCTTGTTGATCTTTGATCTATAGCGTATAAAGTTATTACATAAAAATATCTCAGTCCTGAGCTACATATCGTCATTTATAACCTAACTACGGTAATTGTTTACTCTCTTACGATGGTTGAAATACAAGCCAAACGGCTGTTGTTGTTATCCAATTCGGTTGCACTTAGCAAAAAAGTTGTTTCTCGTTTGGTTGTTTATGGCTGCACACATTTCTGCAACGAGTATAATGGTAAAACAATACTTTCATCATTCTCTTTTCCTGTTTTTGAATTTATTTAACTAGAAGATGGGATAAAGTTAGAATATCGTAATCTGGTCTCTCGTAAAATCGGATTATCGTAAAACAAATTATCTCAACTTGAACACTGTATAAAACCTTATTATATCTTTACATACTCTTTCTATTATGTTTTCATACAATATTTGTTATTTAGAAATGTATTTTCCTTATTTAATAACATGAAGCATAAAAATATGGGGTGGCATTTGGAGGGTTGAAACGGATTAAAGGCATTTTAAGTATTTTCAATGGGGAAAATTTATTTGATGTGAGAGCAAACGAGCTACGAGTTCGGCCACGGGGCAAATTAAACTCGTAGGTCAAGGTACCACTGTCAATGGACCCCCCTTATTCGCGTTCTCTGGATTCGCGGACTTTTCTCTGGAACATTTTCCCATATTATTCGCAGAAAATTTGGCTATTCGCGGTATTCTTCTATAAGAAATATCCACAAATTCCTGTTTTTTTTTTTATCGAATTCATCATAAAATGCACTTTTTGTGATAAAACTATTAAAAAAAACCATGTATAAAAATTTTTAGTGGGGTTTTCTTGAGTTTTAACTAACAAAATAGGAGGTTTAAAGCATTTTTATAGGGGTTCCAACTATTTGCAGGTTCTAACTATCCACGGGGGTCTAGTAGGCATCCCCCGCGAATACGGGGGACCACTGTATTTTCTTTTTTCTTCAAGCTAACAGTGAGCAGCCATAGAACACAGCATTACTATATGTTTGGATATCTCACCGTGTTGGTTATCCTAACCCTTGGGAGTGTATCTGTGACACTCCAGCATGCTGCAGCAGCACTGAGTGTGTGTGCAGTTCCACTGTTGTCCCTATCACGGGACAGCTTCTACTCCCAGCTGCCATGATTCCTGTCTCTACTGCTACTGATGTTTGATCATCATACTGTAGCAGAAGCCCTGTGGAGAATGTCATCTTCCACTGCCCTTCCCTTCCTTCTCTGAGGCTCAAGGAGGTCCCAGGAAACCAGATTGGCCACCTTGGCCTAAGAAGAGGTAGGGTACCCGCCCACCTCAAGAGGCCATCCTGGAGGATTTCTAAGGGGTTGCCTCCTCCCGAGGAGGCAATGGGATTTCTTATCCAACTCCTCCCAATCTTCGGGCTCCGGAACCGATTTGCATACCCCAGGGTTTTGTGTTTTGGGAGCTGTAGGAGCGCAAGCTTCGGTTTGTATTCGGGTCACTAGTCTAAAGGTTCACCACTAAACTGGTCTTGTGTCGGCCACTCGTTCCTGAATCATTCTGAGTGCTCGTGTTTCTAACAATTTGCAAGCATCCCAAACTGTTGACAAAGAGACCTCTCATCGTCCAAGATCAGGCACAGGAAGAGAGAAAGGGCAAGACATTCACGTGTTCCGTCTCTTCTTACCAACACAACTGCTAGCACTCGCTGAGTGCTCACCAGCGCTCGGCAGCTTCCCACCTGATGCCTCGATTCTGAGTAGCTCCATGGAACTTCTAAGGTAATACATCTCTCCTAGGAGGCAGTGGTTCTCTCTGTGGCAGGGATCCAATTCCCATTCTCCAATGGTGTCTAGCATTTTTGGGAGCCTCGAATGCACATTCTATTGAATTGCACTCTTGATCCAGTTCTTAGATGTCTACATTTAAGACTGGTTCTGTGCCTGTTCCTCCTCAACTAGGACCACTCCCAATGATCGTTCTTGTGAGATTCAGGAATCTCGCCAAGTGCTTGAATTTCTTGGAATTTCTGGGACTCATCAAGTTCTTGGTTTCTTGTGATTTCTGAGCACTCGGGTGAGACAAAACACTCCCGACAAGTGTTCTTACGAGATTCAGGCATCTCACCGAGCACTTAAAGTCCTTAGAATTTATGGCACTCATTGAGTGCTTGGTTTCTTGTGATTTCTGAGCACTCAGGCAAGACAACACTCTCAATGATTGTTATTATGAGATTTGGAAGTCTTGCCGAGCACTAGAATTCATTAGAATTTCTGGCACTTGTCGAGGGCTTGGTTCTTTGGAATCACAAGTACACAGAAGGCAAGAGATGGCACCGCCAATTATTCTTCTTATGGGATATAGGTCTCACTGAGCGCTTGATTTACTTGGTATTTCTGGCACTTGCCGGGTGCTCGGATTCTTGGGAATTCTGAGCACTCAAGACATTCCCGATGATTATTCTTACAAGACCGGAGTCTTACCAAGCGCTTGAATTCATCAGAAGTTCTGGCGCTTGCTATGCGCTCAGATTCTTTGAAATCATGAGCGGTCAGAGGGTAAAAGAATTCTACCAGTACAGTAAAAGTGTGACAGGCTTCTCATCTCTCTTCCTTTGGGTTCAGAATAGGACTCAGACCTACACCTACTGGGCAGGCGCCTGATGTGGTAGTCTACACATTGAGCTTCCCTTCTATTTTTCTTGTTAGAATCATAGAAGCAATCCTGCTCCTGCCTCTAGCAAGGGGAGGAAGGAGACTTTGGCAATAAAGCAAACCCTTCTCAGTTCTCTGCCTTAATGTCTTCGACTCCTAATATTCTTACTAGACTTTTTAGTACGAGTTACGATTCCTCACTCATTTCAAAGAGGCCCAGAAGTCTTACTCTTGATCTTGCATTTCTTATACTCTGATCAATTTGTCAGAGGCAGTGCACTCCTCCCTCTTTTGACTAAGAGGAGTAGCCCAGGTGTGCTGGATTCTAGTCAGTTCTAGAGACACTCAGATTCCTCCCTCCATTAAGGGAGTCTTTCTATTGTAAAGGACAGAGGGTTTGTATATCGTGTAGGAACAAATCACAATTTTTGAAAGTATATTGTATTTTTTCTAATTATACAAACCTGAGGTTCTTTTTCACTAATGCCCACCTCATGCTACCCCTTAATCTGAAACTGGGCCAAAAGGCAATGCGAAATATATTTACTTCCCGTCAGGCGGGGATACCAGATAGTAGTTACTACTGCCTAACAACCTTGTTCAAGAGTTTTAACAGCAATGTTCCAGCTTCACTGTAAGCAATTCCCACTGTAAAGGACTTCAGGTTTGTAGTTATGAAAAATACAATTTACTTTTAAAAATTGTGATATTGCAATTTTCATTATTTGATATAATACCTCTAAGTATTTAGCTACATGTTTTGTCATTTTTATCCTTTTTAATAAATATGATATACTAGAGAATAGAAGGTTGGTAAGTTTTGAACTATTACTCAACATGTGATATACTACATGGACTTATTAAGCCTGCTGCACAAAGTAATTGATGGATTTTTATTGACAAAGTCCCATGAGAGTTTCAAAAAATGTCTACTAGGAAACTTTTTTGTAGTTACAACTTGCATAATTTAAGCGCCATAAAAATATAATTTTTAAAAGACAGGTTCCATACAAGCCCATTACGTACTTGTATGTCACAGCCTTCTTGCATAATGTCAAAATTTCCAGACAATTCATTAAAGAGGAGATGAATTTTTTCTGTCCCAACATATGGTTCATGCAACCCTGATTCCAAGCTGCAATGATTGGCGAGGGAAAGGGAATCTAATTTTTACAGAACCTTGATAGCTACTTGGGCGAGTTTACATGCAGTGGTTTTATAATGGCTAACATTGGACCTCCTGGAATGAATGGAACTAATGGAATAACAATCACATGGTACTCAGGAGCCTTGAATACTAATGAAGGTGATGAGACGAAAAGGAACTTTGTTACAAAAAAAATATATAAATAAATGAATAAACAAGCAGCAAAAAATTATATTTTTATAATAGAATAAGGTTTTGTATATACCGACCCAGTAATTATATAGCGATAGTTTCCAATGTATGGCAGCCTAATTCAAATCTAACGGGTAGCGCTTTGATTGTTCAGGGTAGATATACATTGCCATCCCCCTGCGGCAATACTAGTAACAACTTAGCAAAGCACTTCATTCTGTTTCATGCATAATGTCCATCAGAAGGGAGGTGGGTGGGTTCTGATCATATAATTACTGGGTAAGTATATACAAAACCTTATTTTATTATAATAAATATCATTTTTGTATATGAGACTTACCCAGTAATTACCTATATAGCTGATCTCACATTGAAAGGAGGTGGGATCATGGACACATTTCTACTCCAAAGCATTACATCATGTAATGAATTTGAAAATAGAAAAGTTGCTAGCATTAAAAAAACAACACTTGTCATTCATATTAGTTAAGAGAGCTATGAAGATGAACACTCCCTCTGGTTGGCACTCATCTCGACTCGTAGTAGCATGACAGTAGAGCCAAGGGTCGCCTCATACTTAGGAGAAACTTTGCAGCGAGGGGAATGCTCCTATGGCTAACAAAGTATGATAGGTGCACACCCTTGCCCTGGGCATAGCACCAAAATAGAACAACCAGAAAACACTGACACTGAAATAAAGTCAAGACCCATCCACTGAGAGTGGTGGGTGCTTCAGGTACACTATACACCCTGACTCTCAATACTCAGCACCTTACTGAAAAGGTGAAGAGATAATAGGAGAACATCCTGTGCTTCCTTCCGTGATGACATGCCAGTCACTAAAAATGGTCTCGAGGTACTGAAAATTTTCGAAACTTTTTTTAAGCCAACATAAAAAATATATTAAGCACAGATTGCTTACACCTCCAGCAGCTTGATGGCAGAATGGGCGTAAAGAGCAAATAACACCTGAAAACTAAGGATGTACAGGTTATTCTTCTTATGAAGTCCACATAAAACTAGAAGACCACACGTTTAGACAGTGGAAATGACAGGTTTTGGGAGGAACTCTTCTCTTCACACTGGCAGCAGAGTTACCAGGCTACGTCTTCCAACTTCACTCCAATTCGGGGTTAACAACTAGTAACTGAACACTTTACAAATTAGAAAAAAGAAAGAATGTGGAGACAAACCACGTTGTTTTTGTCCGAAAAATCATTCTATATCATTGCAGTGGCCTATGGATCAATTGCGACATATCAGAAGACTTACAGACTTCTGTGTACCGTGGGTACACAGAAAGAGATAACGTCTAATGAGACATCTCTGTCCAATGATTCTCGCAATAGCAACTGTGGAGCACAAAATATCAACCATAAGAGAGAATCCAGAGCCAACCAGAGACTTGAGTCTGTGATGGCTGGGCAGAGATCTGAATTAGAAGTTAATCCTCGACAGAAGAGAAACAATACAACAACAAACAAAAACTCGGTAAGAACGCAGTACTCTGCTCCTTACTTGACTCTGTAAGCTGAGAGTGTCCAACACAATCAAAAGGGAAAGAAAACCCCCTTGGCCAGTGATAATGCCAACACTGTGGTGTTGTTGCCAAAACAATACCACTAGTCGTATTAAAATCAAAATCGGAAACTCTTGGGAGCCCGATAGGCTGTCCTGAGTTCAGCCTAATTCTTCTTCACTTCAAAGGGAATGTGAGTGTCAAGTAGAGTTCACTAAGCAAAAAGTTTGTGAGAACTTGCCACTTCTCACCAGATGTCTCTCTAGTGATTGAAACTTCTGTTTGAATGGTGGCTAACGAAAGGTGCCCTAGTGTTGAAGATGAACGAGGAGAATGTGCCGTCCGGCATCAGATGCCTCAGATGGGGCAGAGCGCCTGTAGGGGGGACACGCTCTCACAAAAAAAAACGCCCAATACAAGAGAGATTCAAGAGGATAGGCACTAATACCTGGTGCTCATCATGAGAATCTGTACTATTCTAATGAGCGTCTAGGAAAAAAGTATTTGAGAAGGCTCAAATATACAAACGCAGGATCAGAATTCTAATTCCCTTCCTCTTTAGCAGACAACAAGTCTGTATCTCCACCTTTAAGAGCATTGTGAAGGCGAGTGAGTCGACACACCTGGCTGCAAACGCTTGAGAGAGGAATGGCTATCAGAAATAAAAGGTGGCTTAGGATGCTTCCAACGTCTATGTGCTAGCACAGGGCATTCAAAATTATACTAATTAGGTAAAATAAGTAACCTTCCTTTAATCTGATGCCTACTGAGCTCCATTCGCTAAACGCCTGTCCAGCGGCATTCAGTCACATCCTAATAAATTATGACAAGTTCAACCAAGGGGGAAAAAAACCCCTTCGGACTCCCTTCAGTCAAATCAGCTGAGTTGCAAGTTGGAAACTGAATGAGAGTCGAATCAGCTGAGTTATGAGTCAAACATTGATTGTGAGTCAAATCAGCTGAGTTGTGAGTCGAAAATTGACCGAGAGTCGGATCAGCCAAGTTGCGAGTCAAACATCGATTGTGAGTGAACTGAATAATACCTCTTCAGAGGTCAAGAGACCAAAGAATCTATTCGGTGATGAGCCACTGGAATAGGATGACAACTGTAAACTAAGATACGCCTTTCCAGTGGCGTTCCGTCGAAACTTATAAACTCACGACAAGTTTGACCGAGAGGGGAAAAACCCTCCTCACTACACATCCAACAAGATGCCTTTTCGATGGATGTCTGCCGATACCTGGGAAAAGCTACAGGTTCGACTGAGATGGCAACTACCAGGGGCAACCCCCTCGGACTCCCTTCGACTACCAGTATGTCCTCTCCTAGGCTTTTCTTGGCCGTGAGAAGGAGCAGGACAGTGCCTTTAAGTGTAGGAGATCCAAGGGGCCAGATAGCCACCTCCTCTAAGATACATACAGAGATGCCTTTCCGGTGGCTGGTTGTCGTTGTCGATACCGGGGACCAACAAGCAACAGGTTCGACTGAGGGAGTGACTACCCTTATGTAAACCCCCGACCTCCCTTGGACCTCCGGTATGTCTAGCAGAATCGAGGGACAAGTAGCCGCCTCCTCCACTGCACAAAACGTCAGTGTTACATTGATAATTCACGATAATCGAAATAAAAGCTGGCAAAGGCATAGGAAGGAAGCGATGGAACCAGGTGCGGGAGCAAATGACAAAGATCGAAGGAGTAAAAGGAGAGAATTGGCGTTAGGTTTGGGAGGCAAAGGGAATTGGCAGGCCACAGACGGGAGGTGAGAGGAGAAATGCTGGCACCTTTGGTAATCTCGGTTACTGATTACTTTCATGAAAATAATCGATAAGTGATCGATTACTAACTACATACTTTCTATATATCACTACAGGGAATTCTGGCATCTAGGCCTGCAACATTCATAATGTATGAATATATTAGCCTTTCATATACTCAGACATGCATCTAAAAATAATGTAAATGTATGCATAACTCCAAAATAATGATAATAATTTCATATCAACAAGTTGTTTTCGCATCAGGTATCGAAGCCAATCGGACTAAAGAAATGTAAAAACACTGCTTTTATTCTCCAATTAGTGTTAAACAAATAAAACAAATATTATTTACAAATATATTAAATAGCATTTCATATATTCAGATGTATTTTAAAATAACATAACCTTCTAAAATATATATACGTGTATATTCATATCACAAACGTTTTCATATTAAAGTCTCAAAGCAAATTTGACTCTATAAAAGAAAATCTACAAATACCGATTACTCAAAAAGAAATCACTATAAAAATTATCAGGAATGAAAGTAATTACAATCGGTAACCGATTACGTGCCCCGCTAATTGGTTAGACTCTCAGCATTAGAGTGGCCTGTGCTCCAGTCTAAAGGACGTGAATAGCCGCCTGTGACATGCTCCTATAGTGTGTCAAGCGAGCTCAAGGCTATTTGGTAAGAAAGATGTGAAACATTCACAATTGCGTGACTCGAGGAAATACCTCTGTGGGCCGAGGCCATGTAAGACTTCTCTCTCCAAGCCCCCATATCCAAATATTAATATCACTCTCTCCTTAATACTATCAACCTCCACACTTTCAGTTTCTGCAAAGGAAAGTGATAGAGTGTCAAAAGCACAGTAAACAAAACAAAATGTATTGGCCTAATGCAAACGTTTGGCCTAAAAGAATGTCTTAACATTCACAAATTATTTTAAGGTAACTATATTTACCCACGGCTTGTGACTCTAATAGCCTATGGCTGGTAAACAAAATCCTAAAAGCCAGGTATAACCCAAGGGAATTGTGCAACCTTCATGAATTACTTTTAAAGGTAACTATAAACCGGTGACATGCAGTAGCCTAATCCCGGTAAGTAAATAATAAATGCAAAGGTTCAAAGATACAAGAATAGAATAACATTCGAGAATTATTTTAAGGTAATTACTCACCAGTGTCAGGCTAATGACCAATGGCCGGTAAACAAAATCTAAACACAAAAGCTTGGCCTAAAGGAATGATGTAAAATCACGATTACTTAAGGCAATTATTAACCGATGACTTGCGTATAGCATAAGCCCGGTAAGTAAAACACATATGCAAAAGTATTAGGCCTAATTGAATGGTGTTACAGTCATGGACTACTCCCGGAGGATACAAATATCCGGCTTGATGATACGTAATCTGAATTAAACAAAGGACAAAACTCATCCTGCTACGAATGCGTTCCAGTGTTTGCGTAACACTACCGAAATCCGGTGATATAACCGGAAAAAGAACAACAAGCTGCTGTAAGCACTTGATGTTTAGTCAAGCACGGCAGGAAACAGAATGAAATGCTTTGCTAAGTTGTTCCTAGTATTGCCGTTATGGGACGGCACTGTATATCTACACTGAACAATCAAAGCGCTACCTGCGAAATTTGAATTAGGCTGCTGTACGTTGGAAACTATAGCTATATAGTTACTGGGTAAGTCTCGTATACAAAAATCACACATACACACACACGCACAGTGGAATGTGTCAAACTTGACCAGCTACTACCAAAGGAGTGCCACAGATTATATCAAGAGAATTTTGAGCCCTCACAAAAAAAATCTTATAAAAGTTTGTGATATCTCCAGGAAGAAGCATTCAAAATAGTTCTGTACTGACTTCCAGATTTCTTTTAAACAATAAAGTTGATAGTGTCCTTCCTTCATGATCACTCATTTTCACCCAGGAGGCTTCTTCCTCAAGGACATGCTAATAAGCTCTTCATGTCATTTGTCTTGGCCATAATGGAAAAACATTATTGTTAACTGCTTAATGACCCCAAATGATCTCAATAACTGAGAAACCCCAGGCATCTTGCTTTCTGAAGATACTCCTCCTCAGCTCTGAAAGAGTTGAGGAGGAGGTTCTCCTCATTTATAGCCTACAGGGCAAGAGATAAAATGGAAAAAGTGTGCAGTACAGACTTTAAAATATTATTCTAATTTTCATGTAGTAACTTGATTTGAAAGGGCATATATCCCAATTACATGCCAAGTAGAGGCTAAAGTTAATAAAAATGACAAAATTTAAATCAATTTGTATTTTTCATACATAACAAACCTGAGGTTTTAATGTAAGGAGATTTCTCTAGCGCCAGCTAGAGTCCAGTTATTAATAGCACAAGGTTTTGGTGGCAACAGGAGACATCCAATGGGGAAGGAGGTGGGTGGAGCCCAACCTGACTTCCTTCCAACATATGCTGGACATATTAGTTCTCTCTTCACTGCCTTCCAAGCAATATGGCACTGCCTTTCCCTCCAAGAAGCAGCTTCAGAGTAAGATCTCTCAAGGGGAGATCATAAAAAGGGTTTGTCAGGCTCCTAAGGAATCAAGTTCCCAACATGGTGGTTTAAGAGATCTTGGAGGTGCCTTTCTCTCAGTGCTTGAAAATCCTCTTTAATTTCAGTGAGGCACCCAAGCCTAGACCACATATTTCAAACACCTAAGCTAAAGCCAAACAATACCCTTCAATAGCTGATGAAAATCTTTGTTTCTTTGATAGGTACAAGAGGGTTAAAAAAAAATCTACCTCCCAGAGTAGAGGCTTAGATTGAATCACGGGTCCTTTCATTGCAACATTTTTAGAGAGTATTCACCACCTATTATTATTATGTATTGGTATTAGTTAGAAGTAAATTTCTTTTTAGAAATATGGCCTCTATTGCTTCCACTGACAACCGGCCTGCTGGTAAGGAGAACTCTCAATTGGGCCAGACAGTCTGGGATTGATTGATTGATTGATTGTGTATTATATCTGGCGTCACAACATTTGGGTAATTGACGCTGAAATAAATTAAATTAAATATAAAAAAATAAATTTTTGATAAATTTCATAAAAAATATATAAATATATTATATAAAAATTTTGTTCATATATAAAAGTTCTTACATAGACAATCTATGTATAATTTAAATTTGGTTAAGGAGGCCCGCCTCCCTCATAAAAATATATAACTGCTCTATATTACAATCCTTTCCAAGAATTGTAGCTAGGATAAATTACCTACTCTGTCACGACCCCAAGACATGAACCTATGTCTCAAATTCCCAAGTATGGGACATTCAACCAGCAAATGTCTCACAGTCAAGGGCACAGTAGTTCTCGCAAAACGGAGGATTTTCACGAGACATCAAGAACCCATGGGTGAGTCTTGTATGTCCAATCCTCAATCGTTTCTTGTCTCCTTGGCATATATGGATATGACCAAGGAGACACTGAAGACGTGATACTACGCATTTTTTGATTGTTTAAAATATCCTTCCACTGGGACTGCCAACATTTTTAATTCTCTGACCTACTAGAGGATACAAATCCCGATATGGTAGTAGGCATCTTGTGGGTTCTGGGAGCTGACAGCAGACTTTGCAAGTTGGCCAGCTTTTCTCATTCCCAGCCACCCTAACATAGAAAGGCACCCAACAGAACTTCATTTCTTTCCCTCTTCTTTTTAGTAAAAGCAGCCATTCCAATATATCTAAAATCAGAGGGTTTAAAGGGTTAAAAGATTCCAGTGACTGAAGAACACTTCTTGGAGTCACAATATATAATAAAATTTTACTTTCATTCCGAATTAAAACTTCCTTTAAAAGCCTTTAAAATTCCATATAACTCTGCTGTAAAATTGATGCAACAGATGATAACCTGCCACTCCTCTCTACATCAGGGAAGACTACACCAAAGCCGACGCCAGCATCTGACTTTGAGCCGTCCGTGAAAACTGCAGTGGAGTCATCATGTTGCAAGGAATGTTCTAAAAATATTGACCGCGTGGCCTCACTGGACAATTCTGTTTTGGTAAAATTGAAATATCTGCAGAATTTTACCTCTGGGAAGTTCCAGGGGGGACTAACTGAATATTTTGCTGGTAAAATCTCGACCCTTGGCATGTTTAATTCACGAACAATGGTATTGACTCTAAAAGCAAATGGAAGAGGTTGCTTGGGGTGATTTTCATAACTCTGCCAATGCCTTTCATCATACAAATGCTGGTAAAGACTTAGGTAGCCTCTGGAATCTATACCAGCTCCGAACCAGCAGACGCTTGTAATGAAGATCCAGTGGCACCTCATCAGCATCTACAAGCATGATTCTCGGTGGGAGATAATTTAAATGCTCCAGTACACAACCGTATTCCTCCATGATGAATTGAGTTGAGCATTTTAAGGCTATTTGGCTTTGCAGAAGTGTACACCTCACACCCGTAACTTAATTTTGAAAAGACCAAGGCTTTATATAATCTCATCTGAGTTCGGTCTGCACCCCACGAAGTGTGACACGGCTTCAGCAAATTCATTGCTTTTAAGCATTTTGCCTTAATATATTTCAGATGTGGAATCCAGGTCAGCTTGCTATCAAAAATCAAGCCAAGAAACCTTGTTTCACCCCAACACATGGAATTCTCTGCCTATGACTGAATAGATCTGGATCAGGGTGGATTCCCCATTATACGACAAAAGTGCATAGTTCCACTTTTACTGGCGGAAAATCTAAAACCATTAACATCAGCCCACTTTACTATATTATCAATGCAGAGCTGAAGGCGGCGTTCAGACCACTGCCATCCTTGATGCTGCAAAGGAAAGGTCGATAGGTCATCAACAAAAAGGGTGTATGTTATATATCTGGGGAATTATTTTAGAAACCCCATGATTACCAAGGCAAACAAGGTTACACTTAAAACACATTCCTGTGGTACTCCTTCTTCTGATTGGGGAATCATCTGACAATGTTGCTCCAACCTGAACCTGAAATATCCTATTTTTTAAGAAAGCCTTAATAAAGAGGGGCAAATTGCCTCTCAGGTTACATTCATAAAGGACCCTCAAAATGCCAATATCTCCATGTTGTATTCATAAAGCCTTTCTCTAGGTCAAACAAAACAAAAGAAAACAGATGTGATGTGATGCTGCTTGTTGGCAAAAGCTTCACATATTCGTACCAATACATAGTTGTGGAATGCATACTCCGAAACCACACTGGTACTTTCCAAGTACCACATCAATCGTGTGTTCACCATTTTTTCCATGATCTTACACAAACAAGAAGTTAATGCGATAGGACGATAATTTTTTGTCTTGAATGGATCTTTTCCAGGTTTCACAAACGGCAGTAATTTCAACAATTCTCCCAAAGCTTGGGGAAGATATGTTCTCGGTAAATTCTGTTAAATTAGGCTTAATATTTTGAAAAAAAAAAAAAGTCCTTGGTATTTTTCAGGAGGGTATGCTTAATCATTGAACAATTATGTTATATCGTCCAGTCAGGAGCTGATTCATTACATTATTCAAGGCCGATTCAAATTCTCTAATAGTAAAAGGAGCAATTGTATTGCTCATGTTTCTTAAGGTATTAAAATCAATTTCGACCTGTTCTATTATCCGTCTTTGAGCTGAATAGGGGTTCTATCATCATTTTTCTTCGCAACATTAGCAATGATTAGCAAACTCATTTGCCACTAACTGGGGGTCCTGCTACCTCACAACCAGTCACCTTTGATAACGGGAGGTTGACAAGGAGTAAACTTGCCTGCTATTTTTCTAACTCTCTTCCAAACTAGAGTCAGAGGAGTTTTCGAATTTAGTGAAGATATGAATATCGTCCAAGATTCTTTTCGTGCTTTTTTGATTTCCATGCGAAAATGAGCTCTCGCTTTTCGAAATTCTACACGATAATACTCACATTTTCGTCTGCGGTACCTGGTGAAGGCAGATCTTATATTTCTAAGACAGTCTGGGAACCACTCCTAAAGAGGACAATGAGGCCCTATTCATCACCATCACATTAGCAGTGACAAACCTTCTCTGGTGTCAGATGAATGATGGTGAAAGAGGGAAAGGCATACACCTCAAAATCATCCCAGATGTGTTGAAAACACTGATCCTCTAAGAGGCTGAAACTTGTAGGAATGAGTTATAGTTTGACACCTTGTCATTCATATGGGCTGCAAAACGATCTACAAACAGAATCATACTAGAAACCACTGGCATCTTGGAATAAGAAATGTCAACATCCTTAGAAACCTTCGTAGAATGCTTGTAATGTTGTCTGATTAAATAAAAAGAACAATAAAGCCTAGATGTCTATAGTATATGTACAAGTATAATCAAGGGAAAACATTCGACCCCAACAGCAACAGTAAAGAATATAAAGATCTTGATCATATCTGGCCATGAAGCTATGGCATATCTTAACTTGAAAACCCCTCTACATCTATGAAGAGGGATTTTTATTCTTGAAAAGTAACTCAATATATAATCAATAAACATTCATCAAATATTATTCAAACAATACAGTAGCAATATAACTAAAACAGGCAATAATGTAACAAAACAATACAAGGATAAAGAGACAAAGTTTGTTAGGAAGGTTCAGTAAGAAAATATATAAATTCACATTAATGACACATATGACCAAAACCAAGATATAAATGCTGTGCACCTTAAATATATAATTACCAATACGTACATGCGAAAAGTAACAAAACAATTTGGAGTACTGCTTAGACTAAGGAGAAAGTGAGCTTAAACCTGGTCTTCCTCAACTTCATGTGCCATTTTAACAATCTCTCTGTCAACTTGTTTTGCCATTAGAATAATTCTTTACCTCTCCACTGACCCCTAGGGAGCCTTGAAATCATGGACCTATTTCATTCACAAATTCTTCCAGTATGCAAAGTCTGGTGGCCCATTAATTCTAAAGTTATTACTTGACCTCAGTTGCAGTGCAGATGAACGTTCTAATGTTCTCTACTTAATTTTTTTTTAATATGCAATAAACCGCAAATGAGTGACTGTGGATCTTGGGCTGAATGAAGAAAGTGTAGGCAAAATCAAATCTCTCAGACAAGTTGTAAGTTATGAAAACTCTACAGCCACAATAAATGATCCATTGTTCTATTGGTGAACTTGTACAATCTGGGATGCATGGGCAATCTGCTGGCACTGAAGGAAGGGTTCTTCTTTTTTGGTCTACACATAGAGAATATGGGAATTTTTAAGCATACAGAAAACTATGTAAAAATAGAGGGTTTGTTGTG